>NW_028145483.1:1402500-1572113 GCF_977016875.1 Pavona decussata
AGTACGGTTTACAGTTTTTTCCCCAGTAAATTCAATCTTCTGAGTCGGTATTCTACCGAAATGAACTGGGTGCAGTGTCCTGTCTCTTTCGCGGTGAGATAATTTTTTTTAAGTTAATGTCTGTTTTTGCTTCACAAGTTTATTTTACATACATGAAAAGTATTTTACGAATTGCTTTATCTAGATTGTGCTTCAGGAAGACGACGCACCCCGCCAGATGGTGAAAGAAAAACCTGAAGAAAATTTCAAAGGTAATTCTTACCCTGACTGCTGATACGGTGATCTAGCTGACTTGAAATTTCTTAAAACGTTGCTCGAAAAATCCAGAAATTGCTGGTTCTTACTTTTTTGTTATTGAAAAAAATAACATTCCTTCGTGTTATGAAAGTTAGGCTTTTTCAGCTTCTTATTAAGGTTTATAATAATAATTCTGCAAGGGGGCTTTCCCTGAGATAAGGGCAGATAGTGCGGGACGAGGAAAAAGTCAAAACGGATGGGAAAGAGTAATTTTCGAAGTGCAAGTGCTATTTTAAAAATTTTAAAAACTGCAAAAGCCGTGAACGAAGATCCTGCTTGCTTGTACGTTGGATCTCACAGGAGATCTAATCAGCCAAACTTGAAAAATAGACGATGAGAAGTCCAAAGACTACTGCAAAGCTGACACAACGTAATATATTTTAAAACAATATTTCGGCTGGCCAAACCAGCCTTCTTCAGGTTTAGATGTTACTAAATTATATAAATGAAATTATATTACATTTCATTTATATAATTTTTTATATTTATATAATTTTTTATTATTTATATTTCAATTATATTATATTTCATTTATATAATTTAGTAACATCTAAACCTGAAGAAGGCTGGTTTGGCCAGCCGAAATATTGTTTTGATAAATATATTACGTTGTGTCAGCTTTGCAGTAGTCTTTGGACTTCTCATCGGCTATTTTAAAGCCAAGTTGGTTCAGTGACATGGCGACGGTGCAAGCTGATCGAGTTTTCCCCTGTTCGGTTTTTCAATATCATTTAATTTCTTCTATACCATTTTACAAAGACTTTAAAACCTCATTAATAATCCATAAGCCCATTCACCTATCAAATGGTCGATAATACAACACGTGCAGTGACTTTATGTCGTAAACCTCCTCCTTATTAGTATGCGGTGTTTCAGTTATCAGCTGATAAAACACTCCTCATTAGTATGCGGTGTTTTTCTCGTATGATAATTTCCAACGTTAACAAAATCATAATGTTTATGAACTCTATTCTGTCTATTGACACATGCTTTTCCAGGAATGTTTTTTGAAGCCGTTCAAAAAACTCGCAGCACGTGTTTTATGGGGTCTAAAACCACTCGGTTGTGCTTCGTGGTTTTAAACCCGATAAAACACTCTTGCTCATTTTTTAAACATTACTTTGATCAAATAAGAGTATTATAAGTTCTCGCACTTGCATTCTAACAATAATTACAGAGCCCTAAAATATTTTGGGAAATTTGCAATCAAATAAGCACCCACACCGGTTTCAGTTTTCGACAAAGGACTCTTACTTGTCGTTTACATATTACGAACTATAATAACTTATTGTAGTTTAAAACTGGAGATGTCAAATTAAAAAGAAAAAAATTATTCAAATCATACATTTAGAGCGGTTTCCGATTCATGCAATTGAGTGTCGTAAAACCAAAACCAAAGTAATTACTCTGGCCAATCGTAACAGATGCAAACAACACAATGAGCCAATCAGAATTCAAAGCAAATACATGTAACCGGCGCCAAGCGCGGGAAAACGCGTGCGGCCAAAACACGATTGGTTTTGGTTTTGCTTCCCATTGGTTGGGAAAGTGGCGCGAGTTTTGTTAACCAATCACAGTGCTTATATTTGTAATGCAAAACCAAAGTAAACGCTAATTACTTTCGACAGTCAATTGAAAACCGCTCTAAGAGAATGCATGGATTTTTTTAAAGCATACCTAGTAGCTCTAATACTTATGCGTAGTGCATGAGCTTTTTTAAGAGAGTGTCTGGCTAACATCCAACCAAACCATACTCAATTATACACATGTAATTCTTACTTTGAACGCACTCGATAATCCATGCATGATTACTACAAGTATTTTTGGCGTAGTTCTTAAAATGAATATAGTGCATAAGAGGTCGGTCCCGGGATTGGTCCTCGATTAAATATTTTCCCTTTTCGCACCGGGGATGGGGGGGGGGGGGGGGGAGGCACTCCCAAATAAAAGTCACAAGGGTGATCGTCGTACTTTTAGGGGTCAAAATTCGCGGTTTGGTATCCCTTAGGGTTCTAAAGTCTAAAATGACTTCCGTCAGAGGTATGGTGGTACCTTTTAGGGTATTGAGCCGAAAAAATATGAGATGAAGTAAATGCCAGCCAACTGATTTGATACCTCTTAGGGGAAATAGGTTGTGCAGACCATGCCCATAAAACAGCATTCTGGTACCTTATAGGGTTTTTTTTTTTTTTCAAAATGTCCGACGATCACCCCCGCCCCCCTCGCCCGCCACTTTTACATGGCAGTCCCCCCGGATCTGTACGACGAGTTGTAACAATCTAGTCTAGAGTGTTGAGTTAAAAAAAAGCAGAAGAGACTTGGAGCCAAACGTGAAAACTTGACGTAAATACGCTAATCTTTGCTCGTGTATATTGATCAAATTTTACGTATTTGCTTTCAGTTCTAGATTCCAAGGACCGTGGAATTTTGCCTGTTGCCTTCTTAATGCTGGAAAAAGTAACCATACCAATGAAATCTATATACAGCGACCCGCCCAATAAGATGTAGTTGGCCGCCACAGCCTCACTTGACCCCGGTTACATGTATTTGTTTCGAAATCTGATTGGTTTTTTGTGTTGTTTACGTCTGTTGTGATTGGTTAGAGGAATAACTTTGGTTTTGGTTTTCCAATAGTCAATCGCAAACCGCTTTAAATAGTAGAGGTGCTGTTCAGATGTTTAAATGTGTGAACAATCTTGCTCCCAGTTACCTCGTATAAGTTTGTTTTGTAAACGATCACAAATCCATAGCTATAACACTGATAATCTCCACCCACCTCGGTGTCGCACTGAATTGACTTTATTTTCCGTTGAGAAAGCGCGCGCGTTACATCTGACTTCATATTTATTGTCTGTATTGTTATAGACAATAGCTATGAGCCGATCAGCGCGCGGGAATTTTGACAGTTATTGTAAAAAGTTATCTATCGTTTCATTTTACGTTTGTTAATTTGGTATGAAGACCCTACTAGGGAAACTAATAAACCATACTGTATTGTATTGTATACCAGCAGCGCGTGTTCACTCTGATGACATGCAGGTTTTCTGAAGCTTTGAGCGTTGTTGGAATGGTTACACTTCGAATCTGAAGTTGGGAGGCTGGAGGTCTTGTTCTTACTGTTCACAGTCCCCCTATTTTTCCGAGATATTATCGAGACTTGTACGCTTCAATGGAGCTGCCGCCATCGCCGCCATCTTGGTTTGTGAAAGCGAGCGCGACCTGGGGAGAGTGTCTAAACTACCGAGGGGAGGGGAGCAGAGTTGAGAGGCGGCGGGAAAAATATTTTTTTCTATTTTTTCGCTTCCCCTCCCCAACTCAACAAAATCCCGCTCCCGTTCCCCTCGGTAGTTTAGACACTCTCCCCAGGTCGCGCTTGCTTTTACAAACCAAGATGGCGGCAGCTCCATCGAAGCGTACCAGTCTCGATAATCCCCATTCTCGTCCCCAGAGCCTCCTGTCCCTCTTAGCCGTCCTCGTGCCCAGCCTCCAGCGGCTAAGAGGACCAGGCGGTTCTGGGAACGAGAATGGATAATCCCTCGGAAAAATAGGGGGACTGTGAACAGTCTATCTTGTCCTTGTAATGGTATTCTTTTCTCAGACGAGAAATTTTACTCCACTGAGTAGTTTCTTTGTAGCCACATGTATGAAACGGTACGACAGCAACGGGAACGCCAAAACAGCAATAAGTGTACGTCAGGAGCCCATTTCCGCATTACACTTCTTTGCCGTCACTGCATCACTAGGACGTGAAATTTCCTGATGGGACGTTTTATGGAGGACGTAACACATCATGACGAATTTTTCTTTCTCTTTCTAAACTTGGGTGGGGTCTCCAGAAATTCAACTCCAGGATATTTCACCAACATTTGACATTTAAAGCGAGTTGGAATAATCGCGACGACCTTTGAAAAAACGCGAACTCATTTTAATAGTGACGTTTTCGTTGCCGTCGCCGTCGTCGTTGCTGAAGCTCCCTATTGGCGACAAAATGTTGGGGGTAACCTTACGATGGACTAGTATCCCATCCAGCACTACTCTCAGTTACTTCAAGCTACAAACCGGGTTAAGGACGGCGCCTACTAATAAAGAAGTATTTCTGTGTGGTTATTGACTATGCGGGGAAAGCAGATCTTCGCAAGGGCTATTAAAATCCGAAAAGAAATTTGGGGGTAACCACAATTTTTTTTAGAGATCATTAAGCAACAATAATCTAAAAAGCAGTAAAATACAAAGCAATGTATGGCTTTTTTTTTTCTACATTGAAGCTTTAATATCTATGAAAAATGCATGGTTACCCCAAATTTTGTTTTAGGATACCAAGAGCACTTGCTAAGTTCAGTTTTCGTCGCATAGTTGTAAACCGCGCAAAAATATCCCTGTATTAGTAGGCACCACCTATAGGAAACCTGGGTATCTTGAGATGCGCAGAACGTATGCGCAGTAACAAAAGTAGGCGCCGTCCTTAAGTTCTGCTGTGTGCCCCCCCCCCCCCCCCCCAGAGGTTCATGTCCGTTGTTGTATGCGGTATACACGTATGTACTTTGGTATTAACCCTTTAACCCCTAATATCAAAGACCAAATTCTCCTGGCTTGTTCCTATACTTTTCTTATAAAAGTACTGTGGGGAAGTTATTAAAATATCAAGAAAATTCACCTTGGGTGATCAAATTCTTTATTCTTAGAAGTTTTACAATACAGAATAATGTAGAGCATTTTTTTTGTCCAAATTGAAGCTCGTTTATCTCTGAAAAACACGTGGTTACCCCCATTTCTTTTTGTAATTACAACAGCTAAGATCTGCTTTTTCTGTGTAGTCCTAAAGTGCGCATAAGTATTTATTTAGTAATATAACGTGCCTTTGTACCTACTTATATAGCGTACCTTTGTATTAGTAGGCACCATCCTTAGCGGACCCGAGTAATCTCGTTCCCAGAGCCCGCGTTACCTTTATCGAGTGGAACGAGTTGCCCGTTCCGCTGGATAAGGGTAACGCGGGCTCTGGGAACGAGATTGAGACCCGAGTTTCTGGGACCATCTTCAAATGCGCAGAACGTGTGCGCAGTAACAAAGAGGCACCGTCCTTAAATATACATGTACATTAACACAGATCAAATAGTGACCTTCAAAAAACAATGGACTGTTCTAAGGATACATCCATCCTCGGATATCCAAGGGCAGTCAGTCGGGGACATGCAAAATGGCGCGAAGAAAGTTTCCTAGAACGGTTCTTGGAAACTTTCTTCACGCCATTTCGCCTGCCCTCGACTGACTGTCCCTGTGTCTCCGAGGATGGCATACATCTTGACTGGGTGGTCTTCGTAAATCAGGCACCTGGATAAATTCTAAAATTTGACAGATCTCAACATCAACAAAAGGTAAGTAAAGGCAGAGGTGGAAAGGTTCTTACAAAATAGAAAGATTGTTCATGTAAACAGCGCCATGCCCGAGAAAACGCGTGCGATTAAAGGTGGTTTTCAACTGTCGCGTAAATTTTACATGCGTACCGACGTAACGTTAAGTGGCTTTACGAACGTAAAGAAAATTAGAGACGATGTGTGAGCCACTTGGGTAAACATAAAATGTTGAACACCCACGCAAGCCATCCATACGTTGCTTATTATGTAGTTTACGCACGTAAAGCCAAATAATTTATGTCTGCCTGCACGTAAAATTAACGCGACAGTGGAAATTCACCTTGAGTCTTAATTGGTTTGGTATGACTTCTTATTGGTTGAGAAAGTGGCACGAGTTTTCTGAATCAATCACAAAGCACAAACAAAAGTTTCACTGAAAACTGCTCTCGTAATCAGGCACACAACGCTGTATAAATTGTCCTTCTACTAAGATCCTTCGTGTGTTTTGTTCCTCGTTTCTTCAAGCGTTGTTCGAGGACATTTACTGGGGGCCTCTTCTTTAACATGGCGGGTGTGAGAAAGTGACGGGCAGCATTTGTGAGTTGCTTCACTGTTATCTTGGCAGTTGTCCTTCCTTTCTGCTAGTTTTGCTTGATCCCTGGAATTAGAAGCTTCTTGATCGTTTTCGTTGGCTACTTTTTCCTACAGTGAGAATAAATCAGGCGAGGTTACTGGAGTTACACCCAAACTTTTGGTTTGTAATTTCCATATAGTCAAACGTCCACGTTTGCAGTTGCAAACTTGCAATCTCCGTGGTTGATCAGAAAGCTAATGTGATGCAAACAATGGCTGAGAAAAAAAGAAAACTTAAGTCGGTCAGGGTGTGGGAAAATGATAAATTTTATTGCGACGGCCTTAAAGTTGTTGAAGTAAAAGCTATTCTCTACGAATTTTCCGTAATTGGGAAGTTAGTCCAAAATTACAGTGGCTTTCAATTTCAAAACCAGTGTAATTACTCTGTCCAATAATAATGGACGTAAACCGCGGAATGAACCAATGAAAACTCGAAGCAAATACGTGTAGCCGGCGTCAAGCGCGGGAAAACGCGTGCGACCAATCACGATTGGCTTTGATTTTGTTTCTCATTGGTTGAGAAAATGACGCTAGTTTTGCTAACCAATCACAGCGCGAAGTAAACCAAAGCAAAATTACTTTCAATAATCAATTGTAAGTGTGGGCCGACACCAGTTTTTTCCAATCGATCCGACACGAGTACGATATTATTTTTTTCGATATCAATGTCGATACCAATATTGTGACGTCATCATCCAACTTTTCTGTGAAGTTATCACCTACACTCTAGAAACACTCTTTATGGTCCGTAAACATTAAAAAAAACTCAGTCCCAAGCAACAGTGTTTCAACTTTAATTGTGATACTTCCTTCGAGCTCAGTGCAACAACACAAACACAAACGAAAAAAATGATGGTTTTCGACACTAAAGCAGCCTTCAAATATTTAAGTGAGCTGTCACGTGAACAGTATCGAAAGCGATCGAGACAGTCGATATTTGTCGTACGTATCGATATTTTTCAAGGTATCGATTATATCGAGTATCGTAGAAATGATGAGTTAGAAGAAATGCAACCAACCTCTAGCTTGAGCCCAGTCAGATCTCGTTTCATGGCATAAGCATCTTCTCCATCAGCATAATACTTTGGTTCTATCTCAGAAATGCTGTTAATGCAAACAGAAGACAAACAAAAACAATGATTTACTGAAAGGAGTGGAGAAAAGCAAAACCCTCATTCAACGTTACAGACAGAGTGCTTTTAACGATTACAAAATATAATCTATTGGTTGGAAGCATTTTGAAACTTCCAAATACTATGAAGTTGTTCTGTTTGGCTTTACTGAAAGATGGGGAAAGGGAAATTGCATTTAGTTTAATACAAGCTAATATAGTCATACCTAACCGCCTCGACTAGCTTTAGCTATTTGTGGGAAGGTATATACCTAACTTGTAACTCTCTGTTTTTAATAAAGTGCGTTGTTGCTGTAGTTGGGAAATTTCCAATCTGGGTAGTGTTCCAGATACGAGAGGGGTCTCATGTCGAAAATTCGAGAAAACTGGCTGGTTTCCTGGATTATCTAACCCATATATAGGTATACACCAACTCAAAAAGCTTTGTTTACAGCCCTCAGTGCACAGAATAGTCAATGACATTGTGCTTTTTTCCCTTTAAAGGAGAAGCTTCACAGTCTTTTTTAGTAATTTAAATCGCTATGCAAGCCTCTTTAATTGAAGAAGCCGGGTTAGTTTCTAAAGAAACTGTGGTCCTGCGTCGGTGGGGAGTAGAAACAAATGTTTGGTTTATCAACAGTAGAAAACATCAAAAGTCTAAAACATCAAAAGATCTTGAGGCAGTTATGAACTCAGAACTTCAGAAAGTAATTAACTATTGCAATCTCAATAAGTTGTCTATTAACATGAAGAAAACAAACTTTATGATAATAACATCTCCACAGAAGCCAACTATACACAATATTAACATTTTAAACATTGATCGCAAAACTTGTATTAAATATTAAGGCATTTATTAAGATGAGCATTTGAATTGGAAAACTCAAATAGCACATGTACAAGGCAAACTGACTAAAAACCTTGGAATCCTCTACCAACTACGGAATCACCTGAATTTAAAGATGTTAAGACAACTGTATTATGCACTTATTTACCCTTATCTTAATTACGGTGCAATGTGTTGGGGCAACACGTATCCGACTATTTTAAATAAGATCAGTACTAAACAAAATAAATGCATTCGTAGTATTTTTTTTGCAAGCAAACAAGAACCCTCTTCCCCATATTACCAAATCCTTGAAATTTTAAAATTTGAAAATGTTGTTAGATTCAAAATCTGCTCACTGGCATTTAAATTATGTAACAATCCATCAACTGTTCCAGCAATCTTCCATAAATTTTTAATACCCACAACAACTGTTCACTCCTATAATACCAGAAATGCCGCCAAACTTAATTTCCACCGACCACAAGTTAGAACTAACATAGGCAAATTTACTTTTAAGTACTCTGCTTCTGTCATGTGGGAAACTGTCCCCATGGCATTGAAAAAAACAAAAACATTTAACAGGTTTAAGAAACTTTATAAGGCCCACCTGATGTCTTGTCAATCAAATAATATATGTTCTGTTTAATGATCAAATATAATAGTATGTAACTATCTAATAATAATAATAATAATAATAATAATAATAATAATAATAATAATAATAATAATAATAGAGTTAAAAATATTATTAATAATAATAATTGTCTGCTTATTTTTTGATGTTTGTTGTTGTCGCTGCTGTTGCTGCTGATGATGTGTTGTCCTTTTCCTTTCCTTTTGTTTGTTGTTGTTGTTGGTTGTTTGTATGTTGCTTGCTTTTTTGGGTGCTTTTTTTTGTTTTTGTTTTTTATTTATTCTTATTTATTTTTTGCTTTGTTCTTCTTTTATTCAGCTTGTCCTGTTTAGATCTCTTGCTCGGTTCAGTATATCTTTAACATACCTTAATTTACACAAATATAATTCTCTCCTGTACATTAATCCTAGGCTCTATAAACATCTCCTACATCTTCTAATATTCAATAAAGCTCAGTGTCATTTCCTTGTTTACTTTAAAGTAGGTGGTGGTCAACTAGAAAGCCTTTGCTACTTTGACCACCACACACATTTTATAATTTGTACTGTATTTATTTTTATCTTGTAATTATCTGTTGTAATACTTTACTTTTTATGTTAATGTTGTGTAAATAGTGTGAAATAAAATGAACCAATGAACCAATAACTAAACGTAAATTGGCCACTGTAAAGAGATTGAAGTGCTGGCGTTTTGAGTGTTGGCCTTTTGTCAGAGCAGATTCAGTCTGATGAAAGGCTAAAGGTTGAATCGTCAGCACTCCAGTCTATTTGCGGTGGCCAATTTACCTTTAGTTAACCTGTATCTTCATTTGTAGGCCATATTGAGTAAGCAGCCAGGAAAAGTTCATTTCTTTGCTTGTTGCAAATAAACAGTAAGTACGACGCAAACGCTAGCGCAAGCGCAGAATGAGATACACATGCATATTTCAGTATCCCAAGATGACGGCAATCTTGTTCCCAGAGGTCGCGTTACCCTAGACCAGCAGTCGGGAAATGAGGACTCTGGGAGCAAGATTAAAGATGGGGGAGGAGGATGCCATCTTGGTTTGAATGTAATCCATAGAGGCATGGAGCCAGTATTTTTCATCTTACGTTTGTCTTTGCGTTGTCCTGGTTCACACGTGTAAAATGCAAGCGCAAGGAAATGAAAAATTTTCCATGTCTTGTGTTGGTGCTTGCAAATGTGTTGTGGTAGTTCACACATGATGCATATGCTTGTGCTTGCAGTTGCGTTTGTGTTTGCGTTGCTCATGTGAACTAGCCCTAACTGACTATAATCACCTACTCCAATAACTGAAGTACATTGTGTCTCACCTGAAACCAAGAGTCTTGTTGTAGAGATGAAGAGCTGCTCTGTTGCTGTGGAAATAAGTTAACCCAGTGATCAGCATCAAATTTCTCCTTGTAATATCAATGTTTATTCAATCCCTGAGGTCATGAGAATTAAGGATATGATCACCCAAGGTGAATTTCCTTCATATTTTAATATTTTCTCCCTAGTACTTTTATAAGAAAAGCATGGGGACAAGATATGAGAATTTGTTCTTTGATATTAGGGATTAAAGGGTTAATCAATTGATGAGATGTCTGACCTGATAATAAACAAGAATATGAAGTACAAGATAGTGAACTAAACTACAAAAGCAGCACCTTTTTACTAATTTTAAGTTGCATTTTCCAGCAGTGACAATAATTCTTGTTTATCTTTACTGGGATTAGATCAAAATTTTACAGTCAATCTACGTCACGTGTCACCAGTATTTTTGAAATTTGAAGGGAGGTTAAGGTGGCCGAACACAGTTTGCGCGCGCTTTGCAGATTCTGCTAGTGATGCTATTAAGCGCGCGCTAGGGTTGTGGTACGCAAATACGGCGGTCGATAAAGTGATCCCTCAATTTCACATGAAATTGATAATAAGGTTAAGTTTTGATCCTAAATAACTAAGTTTCTCGTTTCCTGACTCTTTTTCTTTTCTTTCCGAGCAAAAAAGTCATTCACCAAGACCTTTTGCATGCTTTTCATCTTGGCCATAAAACCCAATTAAAGCCACGCATGCGCATTTGACCAAAAAATTGCGTCTGGTTGTTTTCGTGGAAATGAACTGTTTTCTAAGGAACCGCACATTAGAATTTCGTGAAATTTGGCATGAAAAAAGTTCCCTAAAAGGGTAACTCGCCTACAAAGAGAAACCTAAATCTAACAGAGGGTATCTTCACAAAACATTAAAAAGCAAAATCAATATTTAAAGGAGTTCTCTCTGTTAAAATTACATGAAAATAGCGCAACTGTGTCAGTGTTTTGTGAGTTGTTCTGGATACAAAAAATGGAAAAAATCTAATGAGTACATTTTCTAAAAATAAAGGAAACCTACTATTTATGGACATTTAATAGTTTGCTGCGTTGCCATGGAAACGGTACTTAGCTCAACAAGACATACGAAAATACATTCTTTCTTAGTTAGTCTTACACCATACCAATTTTGGGCGTCCAGAAATACATAGTTCCAAATAACCTCTTCTAACACCTGTACACTAAAAAACTGTATTCGGCCACCTTAAGGTTTGAAATTTACATGAGATTTCAAAGTTCCTGTAGAAATTACCCTAGTTTATTAATGGCATAATGCTATAAATATTATTATTATCATCATCATCATCATCATCATCATCATCATTATTATTATTATTATTATTATTATTATTATTATTATTATTATTATTATTATATTACAACATTAAGTATTTAATGACAATGCATTTTTTTCGGAAAGATTTCTCAAGATTCCATTCAAATCCCGGACAGTACAAAAAGGAATTTGAATGTTCATTTCATTCTCTGAAAAACTGGTCACATGATGTAGCTGTAGACTGACAGTAAATTATTGTGATAAGGGAGAATGCCTCCATTCCCTCTCCCTTCCCCTTCTAAGCACCTACAACACAGGTCACCCAATTCAACATGACCTACAACACAGGCCACCCAATTCATATGACCTACAACACAGGGCACCCAATTTGAGCTGTAAACCATTTGCCCAGTCTCTTACCTCTTTCTCACATGGAGAGAAACATACTGGGCATTGAAACACTCCACCATAGCACGAGATGCCTGGAAACATAAGAGTGTGCATACAAAAATGAAACACAAATTTAAGTTGACCTCACATGAATCCAGAGGGCACACTTTTGAAATGAATAATACGAACATTGACGAAGTGTCTGGTAAAAAGCAATTCACTCAAAACAGTTTCCTTTTTTAAATATATTAAGGAAAAGGATATTAATGCTGTTACTTCAATAGAAGCAGAGCTCTATCATTGATAGTTAACAAAACAACATTAATTACTCTTCTTAAAGCACAATTACATTTTTTTAAATGTAGCTAAGTGTAATTTAGACTAACTTAAACTTGAGATAATAAAAAAGAAAATTATTGCAGGTCAGCTGCAAGGTGGTAGATGTGGGGTGGCCTGGAGGGTTGTGCAGGGCCCTTGTTTATAGTTCTTCTGTGGACGTCAAGGCATTTTATGTATGCTTGAACATTGTTCTGAAACATTGTTCGCAAGTGTTTGCTCCCCGCCCATCCAACCCTTTATGTAAGTACATGGTAAGTATTTTCTTGCCACTGAATTCTTAGTGTGACGGTGCCTGGTGGTTGCCACTCACAGGGTTGTCATGGTTATCCTTCGCACTCAGCTCAAATTGCACATGGCTCCATTAACCATTCAGGCACCTACCCCATGTTCATCTTTTTCACCCAGCTTGGCAAGCAAAAGAGGGTTTCAGATGGCAATGACAAAGCATTTATTTTCTCAAACTAAAAAGAGGTTTCAGTTTTCAAATCAAGGAATGAATTATTAACAGATCTGTCAACAAAAATGTTCTTTCGGGAATTCTACACCAGCAATTACACAGCATGGTGTCCTGTTTTTCCCAAGTAATCAGTCTTTATAAACAAAACTTGTCTTGCTTTTATTTCGAAAATGTGACGCTCCACGGATTTGAAATTGACCGTGTAGGTTCGTTTTTAGATGAACTTTGCAATGCAGAAAAATTAATGAAATCTGAAAGTGGTCAGTTAGCCTTGTTACCACCTAAATGAACTGTTTTCATCAAGTAACACAATGTACTTTTAAAATATACATAAATATATCTAACAAACCTGTTCCATCAGTTTTTGTGCTAATCCCAATCTTCTGTGTGAGCGTTTAACAGCCTGTAAGTAAAATAAACCTTTCACAGGGTGTTTGCATACATGTGGGACGATCTGTATTGTCCGTTATATGTCATCAGTGCAGCATGCACAAGCTCTGAACAGTTAGATAGGTGTTTGCTTGTTTATCTTTTTAAACCAATGAAGGCTCTGAAGATAAATAAGACCCTGAAGATAAATAAATTACGGACGTTTGACTGAAATAAATTCCCGCTATATTTACTGACTCTCGCTATTAAAGACGCAATAAAGAGAGTTGACTGCGTCTACCATACTCAAGTTTTAAGTAGTAGTAATAAGTAAGCTCAAAACATTATCATGTAACACACAATAGCTTTCAAGTCTATGGATGAAATCTTCAATTGTGTTCATTCAGATGAAAGCTATCAAGCAACTGTTTATTATCAATACTTTAAAAAGTGGTTCTTTTGATCTCTACGTGAACGGATGAGAGCAACAAAATTAACAAGTGAAAAGGTATTTGGCAGCACTTAAATTCCTTGGTATTTTTTCTGCGAAATTGATCATGAAACAGATGCCTTTGAATTTAAATGTAACAAACAACCACAACGATCTTTATTCGTGCCCAGAAATTATACAGTGTTACATTTAATACAAAAAAGAAAAATTACTTAAGAAGAGGGCACAGCCACTTAGAAATAGCAAGCTAATCGAGCTAAGTGGCTGGGCCAAGCGGAAAAATTTGCAAATACCCTACATTAAAATAGAACTAAGGACACGATTTACCATTCACACACACACGCACACACAAAAATAACAATAAACAAGGGGAAGTGCACACGCAAAAACTGGAAAATAAATTATAATTTGTTATTGAATTTGATTTTCATACCAAAGAGGTAATGTGTCCATGGACGGCTTCATCTGGTTCTTCTTCCCTAAAAAGCAAAATTTATTGTTCAAAATTGTAATGACAACAAAATTGAATCAGTTGACTCCAGCATTGGAAGAAAACAACCCAGCAACACTGTACTTCAAGCTTCCAGTTTATTTTATTCCCCACAGGTAAAAAATAATATAAATGAAGGGCTTGCTTGAGAACTACCTTTAGTTATATCATTAGGAAATCCAAAAACTCATTAATAATTCACAAGCCCATTGACCTATCAAATGGTCGATAAAACATCACGTGCAGAGGTTTGAAAACCCGATAAAACCTCCTCCTTATATTAGTATGCGGTGATTAATGTTTTTCTCGTACGCTAATTTCCAAAGTTCACAAAAGCATCATTGTTATGAACTCTCTTGACACACGCTTTTCCAGGAATGTTTTTGAAGCCATTCAAAAAACTCGCAGCACATGTTTTATCGGGTCTAAAACTACTCGGCTGCACCTCGTGGTTTTAAATCCGGATTAAACACTGCTGCTCATTTTTTAAACATTACTCAATGCTTCATGAAATTAACACAAATCTTAAAAAGTTGCGTTAATCTTTGTTAACGTTAATTTCCACGTCATTAACTAAGTGGCAAGTTAATTTCCGTGACCTTAATTTCCATTATTTTCACCCTAAATTCTCGATACACTCCTGAAAGGAAAAAGCCTTGTTTTGTCAAGGTGGAGGTCCACTGGTATCATGGACACTGTGAAGAAGTGGCCAAATTAATTCCTTCGCTTAATCCCGTCATAAGGGATAATTCCACCAACATTGTCTCCATTTTGGATCTTTACACCTAGGATTCCTGTTGCCTCAACAAATTGTGTTTCTTTCTGTGAATCACGGTAATTTCCCTCATTTTGAAATTTTAGCACCTCTTTCGCATTAATTACCTCTATTGGGAAGTAATTAAGACAAGCACTAATTTCCTATAATAAGGTACACTGTATGCTACTTAAGTGGACATTTGGCGATTAATTAATTAAACCCATTGCAATTTTCTCCAAATTAGCTCTAATTTGTCACACAGACTCATTATCAGATGTTATTTACCAACAAGGAGGTCTGTATTGAGAATAACTGTGCTCAAGGTCTTGAGCATGGCCCACAGGTCGCAGGCTGTACAAGGCAGAGGGCACAGTTTTATCCAATACAGACTGCCCTTGGCTGGTGAATAACATTTCTTTTTTTTGCAAGAAATCAAGGGACAAAGTCTTGCAACAAATCCTCCCAGGTTTGTAGGCAACATCGAAAAATTCCACCCACTGCCGAAACCAATCAGATTGTATGATTTACACAATTCCACCCACTACTTACACTGAGAAAAAAAAAACATTCATAGTTCTTGTGCCTGTTTTCTTATGTTCAAGCTTAAAAGTTGAAGAATTATTCCACGACTTACATTTTTGCAAGTACATATCCCACAATTTTTCCTTTTTCATCTTCAGCAACGTACGACAACTGAAAGAACAAAAATAACAGGATCCGAAATTAACTTTTTTAGGCAGGTGCCAACTGGCGACTAAATATTTTTTTTCAGTTGCCATATGGAAAAATGTGGGCGCCAAAAGGTGTCAATAACATTTTTCCTTCGCAGTAAAACACAAACCAAACTTTTTGGTTGCCAATTTTTCTTTTAAGAATCAGAACGAAGAGAACGCATTTGGGGACGCAATGGCAATTTTTCTGCTAACAAATAAGATTAAATACAAACATGCTGATCGTAGCTGTGAAACGTTGTGGTAGATTTATAACAACAGGAAAATCGGTTTTATACTTCAAAATCAGCGGAAAGGTAAAAAAGTAAGTGACCAATTGGCGGGCGGCTTTGAATTTTATTTTAATCGATTTGGCTGAAAATCAAAGTTATTGTTTGTATAATGATCGTGGCATGAAATAGTTAATCCCCCGTTGGCGACCAGTTGTGAAATTCTGGTCGCCAGTGCAAAATTTTTAGTCGCATTGGCGACCAGGAAAGTGCAATTTTGGACCCTGAATAAGTAATTTAACTTTAGTTAGTCAACCCTTTAAAGCAGAGCAAACAATGTAACAGGCTGACAACTTTTCATTTTAAAAATGTTTTCAAAAATGTTTTCTAAAAATGTTTTCAAAAAGCCAGAGTTGAGATGCTTAAAAAAGAAAAAGTTTATATGAAACAGGAGTATGGAATTTTTTTTTTCTATTTATTTTTTATTTTTAATTTTGAAAAGTGACAGAGCACTTTCTGTAAAATGACACCGAATCGCAGGTCTTATGGCCCTGAAAACGGTCAGAATGATGCGAAAGAGAGAAGGAAGGAGGAAGACAAGAGAGGACAGGGGAAAAAAGACTATGCAACCTTTTCTTTTATATTCAATTTGGCAACTTATTTGAACGCCAAAAAGCATTTGCACTGTAAATTATTGTACCAGTTGTCAAAGAAGCATCACTTGAGTGAGCACATTTCCAAAAATCCAGGCAAATAATAATAACCAGTAATATGAAGATCCATCATGAAATTTGTAAGTACAGTACTAGTGACAGTACACAGGGAAAAAAAGGAATAAACTTCACCTGCGGCCAGGACAAGCCATGGTAAAAATAATACTTCATTTGATAATTCTCAGGTAGGCATAGCAAATTACAGTGTTGCATGTTCATGAGATCTTCCGGCTGAAAGATAAATAAGATGAAATAAGGCACATACCTGACAACTTCTAATTAAAATAGATTACTACAGTGTGTATTATGTTAATGTAGAAAAGGTTGCCACAATACTGTAAGTTAAAAAATGATTTCCAACGATTTTCTGAAGACTTCCGAACGTTGCCCGACAAAAATGCCAGAAGATACATGTAATCCGACGACCTTTGATTCCAATTTGAATCAGATTTGCAGACTGAAACATGAAAATTTTAGCATGTTGTGATACAGTTAGGACACAAAGTTGACATTAAGCGCCTTTTTGGGGGAAATTGAATTGAATTTTTGTTATTAATCATGTGTTAAAGAACAACTTGTCCGGATTTGTGAGCCAGGCGTGACAAATTGTCCTCCATGACTTGTGTGACATCAATGTCTTTAGTCCGCAGGGGTGAGACTCATGCATAATGCGTGAGAGTTGGCAGGCATAATACAGTGTATATGGGGAGAATCCACTCAAAAGGGCTGCATTTTTCACTCACCTAAATGTAAGTCAAAGGCAGTAAATGCTTTTAAATATTTTCATTTTAAAGGGTCACAAACATTGACTATGGACTGAAAAGGTGGCAAAAATTGAGCAGTAAATACTGTCAAAAACTATAAAGCAGAGCTTAATGTTTGTTGTTTGTATTGTAGGGTGTTATTCTCCTGTCTTTGTTGCATCTTGGAGGTATAAGAAAGGTGGTCAATTCTTTGTTCTAGAGGCGTGTGAAAGGGTACCATCTTGGTAAAGTTAGAATGGGAAAGGGTGAGTAGTTGAATCTCCGGGTGGAGCCTCCTTAAGTGAAACTTTGTTGAGTAACCCTTGGTCATCAAGCAACACCTCTGTATACATTTACTCCGTAAATAAAAATTTTCTTATGCTTTCCTTTAATCCCTTAGGATTATTTTTTTAATACAAGTTCCCACACCAATGGGAACCCAGAAATGGCTCAAACTGGCAAACTATAGCTACTGGTACCCACTTAAAACCCGACTAAAATAGGGTGTTAGTTTAAATTATGCAGGTCTCAAATTACATTACTGTAACAGTTCGACGGTCATGGAAGTCATATTGTCTCGTAAGTAGCTTGTAATTAGCTCCTTGTCCAAGGCAATCGAGCCACAATAAAAATTTACGTTAAAGTTAAGACTTAGATAGCTACAACTGACAATAACTAAGCTTAGATTACGCTCCAAAGCCAGCTGTTGCCAGGATATAATTTAAAACTCAAGCTTTCACTTTAGCGTTGGTCAGAAACTAACAACTAAAATTTCAAGTTAATGGTACTTATAATCATGATCGATTTGACATAGAATTAAAGTGATGCTTACCGTCGCACATCTGATGTTCATTTTGACGGTTTTCGAATGGCAAAACGGAAATTTGAAGGTGTTTTGCAAGTAAACTTCAGTATCTTTTTTTACTCGCATGGACTGAAAACACATGAGCCTAGGAATTATGTCCAGCGGAGCCACCCATCGATCTCGGTCCAGGACTTTCTCGGTAAAATTTCGAATTTATCCAGAATCCCTTTCGGGTTCCTCTTGAGTAAACTGCGGCGGGAAACAAGACAACATGGCGGAAATTGCAGGTTTTGAAAAGTTCATCCACACGCCTACGTTTGTCTTTCCTCAGTTTCCAATTACTCGGGGGAAATCTTGATCCTAGGAGAGTGCTTCATGATGGATGAAAGCTTTATTGCATCTCTTGTTTTCTTAAATTCTTCAAGTTCAAGTCAAACTTATCTGTCAACTTTAGATGAAGTTGAGACCGCCGACTCAAAACTTCACGAAGTCATCTACATAGAAGACTCACCCTTAGTTTCAACGTCTAGCACGGTTAATGGAGAGACGCCAACTATAACGCCGTGCTCCTCTGTCTGCGAAGACGAAGACACTGGAAGCGTGCAAGAGGTTTTTGCGGATGACACTTCAAGTATTCGGCCTCCTGTCGTTCTTATTCAAGACGACGACAATGAAGACCAAACCACAAATCAGACTTCACTACCTTCTATCGAAACGCTTTCTAGTGTTAGCTCTTCATCGAACCTTAGTTCCTTTCTGGAGTCTGTTGAACAAGAAAGTGCTTGTCTCCCAGCAAATGATCCAGATTCCTCAACCGCATCCAACAACAACATGTGTGGGAGAGATTTTACGGTCCCCTGTTTGGACTCGATAAATACACTTAAATCTCGATTTGAATCCGAGTATGAACTTCATTTGAGACTTCGGAAGATTCTTAATAGGGGTAACAAATCACATCGTAATAATTTATATAAGTTTAAGAAGAACCTTCATCAGCAACTTGATGACTGGGAGAAATACTTGAACGAACAGAGCCCTAACGAGGCATACATTGCTGTGGAAAACATGGTAGATAACGAGGGTCCCCCCAGGGACTTCACTTATATTACTCAAAATATGTGGCACAAAGATATTAGCCACTTATTTGATATTGACTACCTTGTCGGTTGCAACTGTGAACGGATTTGTACAATGGACTGCTGCGACTGCCCACGTAACAGTGGAGGGGTGTTTGCATATGACAGAAATGGACGGGTGCGTGTTAAACCAGGGACGCCAATCTATGAGTGTAACTCACGTTGTCCTTGTGGTATGTCGTGTAGGAATCGTGTGCTACAGCGTGGACGTACTGTGAAGGTGAGTGGAATGTAATAGAAAATAGACAGCAAGATCTGATAAACCAGGATATAGAGCTTTTTTGTTTTGTTTTGTTTTTAAGAAGGTGAGTTTTTTTTTAACAATTTTTATTTGCCTTACATGACACGTCATTTACAATACTGAAGACTATTAACATTACTTACAATACTTACAATATTAACCACAATAACTATATCTACATTGTTAACAATACTTACCATACTTACAAAACTAAAAGTACTTACAATGTCCACACTACTTACAGAAATAACGCTATTTCTTCTAGTGAACTTATACTACTTACACTTCAATGCAATACTTGCGCTACCCACAATACGTCACTTATGCTATCTACAACACTTATGACTACTTGCAATACAATACCTACACTATAGTACAATACGATACGAATAGTATAAGTATCGTATGTTAAGAAGGTGTTTATTAAAGAAGAAAGAGACCATCAATTTGCAGAAACAAGTGGAGAGAACAGAACTTCGACTTTACTACAGTCTAAATCCTAAACAACTTAAAAGTACTGGTTTTAAAATAGTTACTACACTAACAGGATCCAAAATGGATTTTGTAACCTACAAGCTTTTAATACCCTCACCAAATTCTCTTCAAGTGTTAGGGTTTGAGGTTTTACCACGTTACTTGATTAAGGGTGGGTTTTTCCAGCGATCTACCTCAACAAAACCTCAAACACCATTACTTGATGAAGATTCCGTGAGGGAATCAAAGGCTTGTATGATACCAAATCCATTTCGAATCCTGATAGTGTAACTGTTTTGAAATGTGATAAACATGACAGGATCAAGAAACAACATCTTTGTTAATTAATAACTAAGCTCGACACATCTCAGTGGTCATTTTGTTCTTTGTTCTTTCAGCTTTATTGGTCAATTAATTAATTAATAAACAGCAAATAATAAATATGAGAGAAAGAAATATGAAAAAAAGACCAATAG
This sequence comes from Pavona decussata, assembly GCF_977016875.1. Classification (NCBI taxonomy): domain Eukaryota; kingdom Metazoa; phylum Cnidaria; class Anthozoa; order Scleractinia; family Agariciidae; genus Pavona; species Pavona decussata. The sequence goes on from NW_028145483.1 coordinate 1,422,765, forward strand.
GGTTAGCATGAATGGGATATGGTACCCATGCGAGGCACAACCCCAACCTAAGAAAAATCAAGTAAAAATTACAAATGAGAACACTAACAAAAACACAAAGATTGCGAACGATGGCACGAACAGTCACAGGAGGGAAACCAGTTGCGAGGCATGTCTATGTCAAAGGTGGTATCTAATAAAGTAAAATAGGTGGCACATAGAAAATTCTTAAAAATACTGAGACTGGAGAATTTGTCAGGAAAGGCAAGATTGCAGATAGTATTCCAGGGTTTTACAGTTCTGTTGAAAAATGAGGCCTGAAAAGTAGTGGTTCTGCAGTGAGCAGAATGAATGAAGGTATACTGTTGAGGGGTAAATCATTTGCTTAATCACGGGAATTTGGAACACCCTAACTTATGTGAGCTAAATAGGTATGTGGTGCCTTGCTGATGCACTTATTAAGCTTAGTGTCAAGTGAAGGCAAGTCTGAGACTGTCGAACTCAAGTGTACAAAGTTGTGAACAACCTCCAGTTCATACTAAGAGTTTCTGATATCGTTTGGGGAAACCACATCCTGACCCAGGATGTGTGTTTCTTCAGACTGATGGTGAGTCTGAAATCTTGGCAGGCCTCATAAAGCAACTCATAAGCTGCTGAAGGTAGAGATCTGATCTTGGGGAGGATGTTAAAGAGGCTGTCCCTGCTGATCAGATCGAAGGCCTTCATGAGATCTACATGTATGAAGACTATGAGGAGTTTGCTCCTTGTATTTCTCCTCTACTTGTCTGAGGGAGAATCTCATGTCGATGGTGGACCTGTTGGCTTGGAAACTGCGCTGCGATTCTGGGTAGACTCTCTCTGCAAGTACCTGGAGTCTCTTAGCGCAACTGCTGCGCCCAATCCTGGATTACCTCGCCTGTGGCAGACTTCTAAGGGGCAATTTTTCCCTGTGTCAGGCCCAGAGCTTGCTTGACTCCATCATATATCCCTTGATGTTACCTTGCAGCTGCGGTCTGTATCTGTGAGCAAAGGTGGAACCAATAGGCATCGGCACAGCACCTAGCACTCTGCTGAACTTTGCTGCTGGCAGACTGTAGGACGACCTGCAGGTTCCTTTCACTGGGGCAGAATTTGTATGCAACCAGGGCTTTTCTCATCTCCACGATGATGGGTATCAATTCTGCCGAGGGAGTATACAGAATAAAACACTTTATTTAGAGAGGGTGGCACGGAATAGTTGAGGTAACTAATAAACTTGTGGCCCTCTATCTAAAAAATTCTTACAAAACTAATACAATGTAATAGGAAGTGTACATAGACCAGTCTGCCGACTTGCTAATCTTCTTGCCCAAGGTGCACATGGCAACATTATAGACAGTATCCCTAAAGTTTCCCCATCTTTTTCTGGCATTAGCACTGGTTGGGCCTGAGAGAGAAGCCTCTACTTTGTAGCGCACATAAAAATTCCTCCACTTTCCCTTGGTCGCGTGCCATACTGGTGTCGATGCGAAGTCTGCCAACCTTCTGCGAGCAACACAGTTTCTTGTTGGCAGTTTTACCTTGTTACACAAGGCTAGGAGTGGTCAGTATAATATGCACCATGGTAGCTGCGCGTGAACTTGATGCTGGGTAGGCGGAACACCTGGTAAGAATCCGGTCAAGCTGGTTCCAGTGCTTGGATTGAGGGTGTCTCCAGGAGACACTGTGTTGAGGCTTCGTATTGAAGAATGTGTTGTTGACGAAAGGCCATGATGACAGCAGCACTCCAGCAGACATTGCCCGTTTTCATTTATTTTCCCAGTGCCAAACTACCCTAAACAGGTAGGCCAGGAGTTGTGATTGACATCCTCTCTGCCATTGAAATACAGGGTCCGACAAATACTGAGCCCGGACGCCCATGACAAGCTGAAAATTTAACCGGGCAAGTGTTCCATTTCTCGAAGAAGCCCGCCGGGCCGTGGTGGTTTACTGACGAGTTGTTTTGTGTAAAATGCTGAAATCTATGTAATGTTTACCCTTTGCAATAAAACTTGAGGCATTTTAGGGTACAATACAGACCTTTTTGTCAACATGTCGTCAAGTTTCATTCTGTGTTTTTATCGGTTTTGATCGCCACTTTTGAGGAGGCCAAAAGGCAAGAAAGACCACTATTCCCCTAACAAAGTGGTCTTCTGCCATTATCGTCCGATTATGGATAAGTTTGTCACGAAATGGCCAAAGCCCATTACCGGTAACACGAGTGCCGAAAAAAATGCAAAACGGAAGACAAAATATGATGACAAGGAGTACGATTCCAAAAGACACAAAAGGGTATTCCAAGCGAGGTGGCTTCAGGAATTTCCTTGGCTAATGGTGCCGAAGGCAGCGGAATTTATTGTCTGCGTATTCTATGAACGAGACAGATAGCGACCTTCATCGTAAAGAAAAATGTTTTATCTAAGCCATAGAGTCAACATGTTGTTGCAAATAAAGAAAGATGTTGCAGTTACCTGCAATTTTGCTTTTGGTACAAATGCATTAGAATATTGTACTTTCTTCACTCTTTTACTTTGCAAATTACAGGAATTGATTTTGCTAGGCTTTCTTCCATCGTGCTATGTATTGTACAACCAGGTCATCCTCCTGGGCAAGTGCTTTTTGTCTCCCACTTGCCCAGGGACAAGTTTTGTCAAAAATATTTGTCGGACCCTGAAATCACCAAGGATGAACAATGGCTAAATCAATCAATCAATCAATCTATCAACTAATCAATCAGTAACAATTTATAAATCAAAGCTGCTTGCTGGCCAAAAGCAGCCCAGTAATTAGACGCACGTTAATATAATGATACCAGTTTTCCATGGATAATCTACATTATATCCTGATACAGAGTAATATCTGTTGACAGGTGGCAATATTCCGGACTCCAAATGGATGTGGGTGGGGTGTGAAGACAATGGAGACAATAGAGAAGAACCAGTTAGTGACAGAATATGTTGGAGAGGCCATCACGCAGGAGGAGGCCGAAGAGAGAGGGAAAATCTATGATAGTTGCGGACAGACATACTTGTTTGATTTGGATTTCAATGAAGGGGAATGCTTGTACACTTTAGATGCAAAGAAGTATGGCAATATATCTCACTTTATCAATCATTCGGTAAGAATTATTTTGTCAGCTTATATCTGACTGCCTCCATAACCTATCAAATTACCTACATGTGCTTGAGTATCAACCTTAACATCTATTTGTCCTTATCTACCTTCATTTCTGGTGTTGCTAGCGTTAGCCCTTCATCAGAGCACATCAGGTATTTTCTGACAAAGGCTAATGCTTGAAATGTCAGCTTTGTATCGTTAAGGTGACCAATTCGCCCTCCCATATCAACAAAGTCGATAAAACCAAACACTCATTGTCACTCCCCAACTGGCACAGCACCACAGTTTCTCTAGAACTTACTCCATTTACCTTCATTTCAACCTACCTACCTTCCCCCTACCAATCTTTGTGCTTGACTACTTACCTACCATACCCAATAATTATCTAAAGTATGTACTTTACACCAACAAATATGTCTAACTCCCAACCTACCTTAACTATTTACTCACCACCACAACCACACTCCTGTTTACCAGCCACAACCAACCTTACACTAATCATTCTACCTAACTACCAACCACTTCCCTTCAGCCTTAAAGGGGCAGTGTAACCTATTTGTGATGCTACTTTCAATGACCAAAAACCATAGTTGATGATGGAATCGTCCAAATTGTGGTTCAGTTTTGTTAAAGTGCACCTAACCCCCAAATGTTTTTTCTGTTAAGTAAATCTTTGCACCTGTTCGAAACATATTGCGCTATTTGGCGCCTTTTTCAACCAAATCTTGACTTTTTAAAGGATGTAAAAGTTATGAAATCTAGCCATCACCTGTCCCATGACCGAGCTAGTAAGGGGCATGGGTCTATTCCTTACTTGATGTCACAAACTGATTTGCATTGTATTGAGGCTTTGTGAAAATGCATGCAAAGCCGTTTGTGACATCACATAAGGAATAAACCCATGCCCCTTACTAGCTCGGTCATGGGACAGATGATGGCTAGATTTTGTAACTTTTACAGCCTATAAAAAGTCAAGATTTGGTTAAAAAAAGGCGCAAAAAGGCTCAATGGGTTTCAAACAGGTTAGTTAACAGAAAAAAATTTGGGGGCTAGGTGCACTTTAACAGTAACCCTACTGCACAGAACTAGTGTTAGTTATCTTTTGCCGTGGATGGCCAAAGTTGAATTGGATTGAAACTTGAAAACATTGGCCAGTTTTTTCAAGTTCTTCCAGCATATTTGGAGAAATCGCTAAAAAACCTGATTATAGTTTGTTCTTCCCAGGAAAAATCACTTAAGGACGGTGCCTTTTAATACCGAAGTATTTTTGTGCCGTTTATTACTATGCGGGAAAAGGAGATCTTAGCAAGGCCTATTGGAATCCAAAAAGAAAATTGGGGGTAACCACACATTTTTCAGAGATAATTAAACATTAGTATCTCTAAAAACCGCCAAAACATAAAGCAATGTATGGGATTTTTTCCTAAATTGAAGCCTAATTTTCTCTGAAAAATGCATGGTTACCCCCAATTTTCTTTTGACATACCAAAGGCATTTGGTAAGTTCTGCTTTCTCCGTATAGTTTTAAACCGCGCAAAAATATTCCTGTTTGGTAGGCACCACCCATAGGAAACCCGAGTATCTCGCGATGCGCAGAACGTATGCGCAGTAACAATAGCAGGCACCGTCCTTAATATTTTCTTCTCAGTGCTCTAAGAGCAGTTTGATGTTAGCGAAAAGGTACCTTGTCAAAATTTTTAAGCAGTTTTGACCTAAACACAGAGAAATCCCCATGACAGTGCCCCTTATTGCAACCCCACTTATCTTACGACTGTCTTGCCATAATCCATTCTCTCATTAGCCCGATTTATACTAGAGACGGATAATCCGACTGGAAGAACTTGGGCAAGAATTTTTTAGTTTGTCTGATAATCCATCCATGTATAAATATGGGCAGCAGACGGATTGTCCGTCAAGACGAACTATCTGCTTAGTTCGTCGTGGCAGATGAACTAAGGTGGATAATCCGTCTGTGTGTATAAATGCAGATGAACTTTAATGCCGCCATTTTTAAATTTGTGGCCAACTCGACGATTTGACTGGTACCCATTCCTTTTCCATGCACCAGTTTCTAGCGACTTGCATAATCGGTCTAGTATAAAGGGGACAAACTATGAGACGAACTAATACTGTGTTTAATAGTTCGTCCCGCATTTATACTAGACGGATTAAACAACCAGGGCCCGGTTGTTCCAAAACCGATTAGCGCTAATTCACCATTAAAAGTTAATCGAGGCTTTCATCATCGCTCGTTAAAATGGCTTTGAAGGCTAAATTCAAGCTAAAGGTAGAGAAAAGTCCAAGTCAAAACTGAGGAAATCTTTTGGAAAAATCTTTGTTCATTAGCAATTAAACTTGAGTCAAAGTTTGCGTTAATCCAGGATTAGCTTAATCGGGCTTTGAACAACTCGGCCCTGATGGATAATTTGTCCAGATGGATATCCGTCTCTAGTATAAATCGGGCCATTTACCTATTTTTAACAAAAAATAAACTATTAATTGTCCCCTCTTCAGTGCGACCCTAACCTAGACGTGTTTGCTGTATGGGTGGACACCCTTGACCCCAACTTTCCACGAATAGCCTTCTTTGCAAACCGTAAGATCAGAGTAGGAGAAGAGTTGACATTTGATTACCAGATGACAGTGTCTGAAGTCGGCGCAAGTGGCTCGGGGTCACCAAGGAAAAAGGAGCGAATTAAATGTCACTGTGGAGCTGCCAACTGTCGAATGTATTTGTGTTGAGAAATTATTTTAGCAATAAAATTACCAAGGTTCCTGTAGTGGCTAGGTCATACCATTTTGGGCATTTTCTGCCCATGTTTGACATGAGTTGTAAATTTAAAAATGCATATTAAATTTTATTTTATTCAGTGGTAAAATCTGCATGCAACTTACAAGTAGATTTACAAAAATTTCTCCAGTGTTGTCAGAAAGTCATGCAAATGTTTCCAAATGGTTTGCAAAATCTTCTGTTTAACAATAATTTTCAGTCTGCCCATCTTTTACACTTGGAAAAGATGTTAGAGATTGTTATGTTGTGGATCATTTTACATACATGTAAAATTGTAATTTTTACTCGTGCCATTTTCACATTTTCGCAGAGGTTAAGTCAGTGTTCTGCATCACACCATATCACACCATTGCCAATGGACAAAGTTTTTGATGTGTTTTTGACAACAATTTGTCAACAATTTCCTCCAAAAATGCACATAAGTTGAATGTGGGTACTCCATATTAGGTCAAGGTATTTGCCATTTTCATGACTTTATGAATATTTAAAATATATATATGTTTGAACTGCAGGTAATACATTAAATAGAAGGTTTAAAACTATGCAGAGAAAGCAGAACTTAGCAAGTCCTTTTGGTATCCAAAAAGAAAATTGGGTGTAACCATGAAATTTTCAGAGATAATAAAGCTTCAATTTGGAACAAAAATATCATACATTGCTTTGTATTTTACTGCCTTTAATTATCTCTCAAAATGTGTGGTTACCCCCAACTTTCTTTTTGGGTTTCAGTAGTCCTTGCTAAGATCTTCTTTTTCCGCATAGTCATAAACCACACAAAAATACTTTAGTATTAGTAAGCACCATCCTAAAACCTTCTTACATTTGAAAATCTCAGCTTTAAGACCCTTCTTTCCACTCGGCTTTCAGAACGTCCAACGACCTGTGGGATTTGGTATTGATAAATCTTACAACTGCACATTTTTGAAAAATGCAGAAAGAAGAACAGCTACATTGTAGCATTTTCGTCAATCCGACAACAGGACATTCAGGAAATGAGTTACCACCCCCCTTATTTTTTTGCAACCTAAATTTTATACCTAACTCATCCGAACATATCAAACTTTATTAGTTTATACAAATTTGGCTTTGAAAAGTCACAAGACGATCTGGAAACGCCGAAGACAACATTTTAAAGGGGAAGTATCACAAGAATTTGATGTCATTTGAAAACCCAAAAACGTTTGTCTGTCAACAGAAACAAGAAAATAATTGGCTAGTTTTGTTATAAACTATCATCCCAGTGAAACAAAACTATTGATTAGTGCCTCTAGTCAGAGACAGAGTTGGTCGGAATTGATTGAAACTTGAAAAATGTTAGGCTAATTTATTTCAAGTTCTCGCATTTTTGTTTCCAAAATGTGCTAGAACAGATCAGGAGATGTTCCTTGCAAGAATTGAGTTGATTTCTTTCCTCTCGTTGTTCTAGAATTATTTTGCAGCTAAGTTAAGGTCTTATTTCACCATTTTTTTTTTTAAAAAAAGAGGTTAAAAACACCATGACACTTCCCCTTTAAGTGTTTTGCTGAAATGTCCTCGTTGGGTTCCTCTGATAGAATGGCTTAGTACAGGATAGAGCGATTTTCCTGATTTTCAAATGATTAAACATGGAACCCAAACAGCTGATAAATGGAAATAGCAATTTGATTTGGTTGGCAAGTAAAACAAACGTGGTACATGGTTTCTGGCTGTTTTCAGTCTGTTGCCACAGACAGGGTTCGTACGGGTTATGGAAAACCTGGAAAGTCATGGAATTTTAGAATTTCATTTTCCAGGCCTGGAAAGTCATGGAATTTAGGTGTGGGTCATGGAAAATGATGTTTATTAAAAACGTACACAAAATGAAAGATGATTTCCAAGAAAATGGTCAAATTTAGGTCACGGGAAGTCATGGAATTTCAAAAGCTCAAAAGAGTACGAACCCTGTACAGAGTATTCTAGAAATTGACCATTGTCTCCAGTGTTTTTTCGCAATCAAGCCCCAAAGAGCAGATAGCTTTATCCAGCGGATACAATAAATTGGTTGGAGTACATTTTATCCGCTGGATAGCGATTTATCCACTGGATAGAGTTATCCGCTCTTTGAACAACTTGAGCCTGGTCAGTCAATCAAACAATGTGCAGGAAATCAAAGCTTTGTCGTAATTATCCTGACAAGTAGCAGATGAAACATTGAAGTCGAAACGAAAATCGCTCTAACCTAGCTACTTTAAGTTGTTAACTTTGATAGTCATTTCCAGTTCATGTGGTAAAATTATCTTTTTTCGAGTATATTATTGTGGTAATGTATCCAAAGAAAATTATTTTTTTGTTAAAAAAAACTAATTTGAGGACAGCTATTTTTTTTATACCAACCTTAAACGGATCTTAAGTTCTAAAAAAGGTTAGTTTTTTCAGGGGCGAAACTTGTTACAGAAGTAATATTTTAATGCGAGTGAGGCCCCTTGCTTCAATTTCCTAAAACCTTTTTTAAACATTTTTTGACCTAAGTCGTTGAGATAACAATAATTCATGGAAAACATTGTTCAACAGAACCCAAACTTTAGCCATGGTCATTGATATTTGTCCAGGTTGCATGTACACGCTATAGTAGTAGGTGATCACTTGTACATACTCACTAAAACATTACATTGGTTAATCATTAGTTAATGTCAGTTTATTCTTTTCCGGAAGAACTCTTGATGGAAACGTAAGCTGATACTTTTAAGCAATAAGAACATTTAGAAAACACAGTACTCATCATTTATTTTCATAATAGGAGATTTTTGTCCACCCGGCCCCCTGCAGTGAAAATAGCGCCAGCTATGTAAGGTTATGTAACTTTTCCCCCAAGCAAAAAAAGGTGTTGTGTTTGAACACCTGCTGTTCATGGCGTTATTTTTGTATTGGTGTTTGCTATTGTTTTGTACATCTGGTAAACCTAAAAACTGCAACGCAATAAAGTCAATTTAACTTTCTTGCTGTGTGCAAAATTTCTGATTGATACACCAGAGATACTTCCATAGTCTCCACTATTTTGAAAGCTTGTGATGAAATTAAAAAATCTGACCTGCTTCAACAAGTTGGTGCTCCTTTGTTTCGTAACTAAAAAAAGCTGCGATTTAATATTATAAAATCCATTTTAAGTATAAAAATCGATGATGTTTTAACGTTGGCCCGAGAATGTATCGGAATGCTCGTGCATTCGAAACGTGGTCGATTGTTATTCTTCTTGAAATGGATTTGAGCACTATTTTTGCGTTCGACGTAGAGAGAGCGCTCTCCTAATTGCATTTGGAGTCGCGATTGTACGGGACAGTCAATGGATCTTAGGACGCGTATCTGGCACCTCCCGCAGATTTTGCAGGGGCGGATCACATCGTAGGATCGAGATCATCGAACGCACTCCCTTATCTTTGATTATTACTGGTAAAGTTTGTGGGCGTGGTTCCCGGTTTTTTTTTTTTTTTTTACCCCAGAAACCCAGTACCCAAATTGTTTTCAATAGTATTTAAGAGGTCATTAAGGACGCTTTCCATTTGTCAAAAATTACCGTAGACCTGTCAGTCGGGTCGTTTGGAAGGCAAAAAAATATTGAAACTTGCACATTGCTTAAATGGTTCGCGTTAATTTGAAGAAATCCAAAAGAATTAATGTACAACCAGGCCTTTAAATTTGCGCTTTCCGTTTTACAAAATGTCGGTGTACTGGCCAGTTCTGACAAGGAAAGTGCCCTTAGCTTCGTATTTCACAAATTAGGAAAACATTTCAAAATTAGACAAATAAAATTAAAACCAAACCAAACACAGTGCTTCTTCATTGCTAAGTACAACTTCTTGATCAAAAAAGTGCTTCGGTCACACCACTCAGTGACGTCATTCGTGAGTCTATTCTTATTTAGGCCGTTCATTGTAACTTTATTGTATATATTGTAAATACTATATATAACATACTAGAATAATTTTATGAAGACATTTCACATTCCTTGTACCTTAGATACTGATAGATAACGATTTTTGTTTTTGTTTTAGTACAGCACTGATAGAAATAAAATCTTATTGAGAATGGCCTTTGAAGTTGTTGATATACAAATAATCTGTCCGCATGGACTTTGAACATTTGAAACGTTTTTTCAATGCACAGCCAAAATCCAGCAAACGTTTCGATTGTGGCTATGTTCTATGATTGGTTAGCAAACCTCTTGCCACTTGCTCAACCAATGAGAACTGAACGAAATCAATCGTGCCTCGCTCGCACGCGTTTTCCCGCGCTTGGCACCGGTTACTTGCATTTGCTTCGAGTTCTGATTGGTTCATTGCGCTGTGTACGGCCGTTGGCATTGGCCAGAGTAATTTCACTGACAGGATTTTACTTAATTGAAAACTACTCTTATACAGTCAAAAGTGCTGGTGAACTCAGTCTATTTGACTAAGACATCAGGAAACGCTGGAGCATTGAACAGTTCCCCTTGATCAGCTCATCATCTTACGATGAATCATTTATTAATCATTTCTGATTGTTTTTCTTGTTTCGGCCTTGACTGATTGGTTGTTAGAGAATTGAACTAATGGGAGTGGAAGACAAACACTCAGCTCCCGGGGGGAGGGGGAGAGGGAAGGGGATGGGGGGGAGGGGGACGAACGTGTTACGGTATCTAATTTTCAACTTTGTGGAAAAGAAATTAGCTTGAGTTACCTAAAGGAAACGGAATGTCTCGATTTTGGGTTTGGGCTTCTCTGAGGTTTCTGTAAGTAACTTTCCAAACCTTTAAAACAACCTTGAAAGATCATGTTCTTCTTTTGCGCGTCGAAAATTAAAAAAGTGATTCCTGTAAACTTTCTTTCACGTCCTACGATATCCAGTGCCACTTTCACCGTCAATCTACGCCCTTGAGAATGCGCAAGTTCGTATTTATTTACACAGTGGAAAATTTTGTCCCAGTAGAATGCGATCTTTGAAAAACGCGCAAATGAGACAGGAAAAGAGAAAGCCTCTCTAGTATCCTAACACGAGAGTAAAAGGAACTGATTTGGGGTTCTCATGAATTAATAGGAGCTCTAGCAACGACTACGGTGTCGGCAACGAGAACGTCAAAAACGCAACAGACTTAATAACCCAAACAACAACTCTGCACGTGCATTACAGTTTTTGGTATGCATTTCTTTGCCGTCACTGCACGACTAGGGCGCAAAATTTCCTGATGGGACGTTTTATGGAGGACGTAAGCACACGAGGACAAATTTTTCTTTTTTTTTTCTCAACTTGGGTGCAGTCTCCAAGAATTCAACTCAAGGAAATTTCACCCACATTTGACATTTAAAGCGAGTTGGAATAATCGAGACGATGCTTGAAAAAACGCGACTTCATTGTAAGGACGGTGCCTACTAATACCGAAGTATTTTTGTACGGCTTATGACTGTGCGGGAAAAGCAGATCTTAGCAAGGCCTCTTGGAATCCAAAAAAAAAATTGGGGGTAACCACGCATTTTTCAGAGATAATTAAGCAATAATATCTCTAAAAAGCGCCAAAATAGAAAAGAATGTATGGGATTTTTTCCCTAAATTGAAACTTAATTATCTCTGAAAAATGCATGGCTACCCCCAATTTTCTTTTGAGATACCAAAAGCAGTTGCTACGTTCTGCTTTCTCCGTATAGTTTTAAAGCGCGCAAAATTATCCCTGTATTAGTTGGCACCACCCATAGGAAACCCGACTATCTCGAGATGCGCAGAACGTATGCGCAGTAACAATAGTAGAACATGTATTATGCACAGCGCGATACATTTGCTACGTAAAAGTAAAACAAGACAACAAAAGCAAGATAATTTCAGTCTCTTCCATGTTTTATTTTGATTCACTTTTGACATGTCCAATATTTGTAACAGGGAGCTTTAGAAATTACCACAGGAATAACACTACGCATTTGGAATAAAATAACTGCCAAATTTCTCAGAGCATCTTGTAACTAAAGAAAGTCCCTCGGCTGGCTACTTTAACGTATACGACAACCTATCCTTGCTTTCTTTAAGGAATGCATGAGCGAAAAGCGAAACGCCATTGAAACTCAACGCATCCAAGTACACGATTTTTCTGAGCGCGTTTCGCTTTTCACACAACTAGCGCAGAATTGACTCCAGTGAAATGTTTGCGCTTCGTTTGCACATTTTAACCAACTTAGTAATGGGTGATGCAACAGATACAATACCCACACCAAAAATGATTAGGCGATAAATACATCTACAATGAGTTATTACAGTTCGCGACTAAAGTCGATACACAACCGTTCTGTTGATTAACGTTTTCGGCAACTCATTGTTCTTTCAAGGTCAAAACGACAAGATAGAGCTCTTTGTCGTGTAAATGTATGCAATTTATGCTTACCTAGAAAACGATTTAAGCCTAGAAACTGCTAATGGATTGTTTTTCCCGTGGTGGTAATTAATTCGGGCTGCAAAGGTACATAAATAAATAACAGCATCGACAATGCTTGATGTTAGTGTTGCAGCCACAGTTATCTGCTTTTTGTGCTCAGTTTTTATATATTTTTTTACTCATCTCTCAATAAAATGGATTTTCACGAGATAAACTTCAAGCCCTAGCTTTTCGCGAAAAATCATCCCGATATTTTGCAAAAATATCGATATACCTATCGTCACAAGAGGTATCGTCGTGCACCCGAGTATCGTAAAACGCAACCCATGAGCACCTTGGAAGCTTCCAATGCGATTGGTTCTTAACTAACGAAGGTGATACCCTAGAGCTCCCTACCATGGATTGCTTTGAGCCAACAGAAAAATCATCTAAACTTTTATATATTGGCCTCACAGACTTCTACACAACGAAACATAACAGCCACAGCAGCTGACGATTACGGAGAGTTTTCTGCAACACTTCCTTGCGTTCCAAAGAGTTTGGTCACGTACTATCATGGCCCACTCGGCCAAAGGCTGACTAATTTTCACATAAAGAGGGCGTGAGAAAATATTTTGGAATACAGGGAACTGTTGCAGAACTTAAGCTGCTTTATATAACTGGCTCTGATCTCGGGAAAGGATTCACGGAGTTCTTTTAAGTTAACACTCGTGAATCCTAAGTACTGTATTTAAACAATTGGCTTTTGTTTTTTCAATCTTTAGAACACATTTTATCCACATTTTATCCATTTTAAGTGGTTCATGCTGAACATAAGAGTCAAATTGCTCTCCTGCCGCTTTCCTTAGTCACTTTCCTTAAAGACGGAAATGAAATGTCTCTTTGAACTTCCGGTAAATCAAGCAACTTTCGATGAGAATTTTTCTTTAACGCAAAGGTACATTCGAAAGAGAAAACCAGATATGCATATTACATTGCATAAACTTATTACTGCAGATAGAGTTTGTAGGGCGAAAGAAAATGTTGAAAATTTTCCAGTGCATTTACCTTAAGTTGGGAAGCGTAGACCTAAAACTAACATGGCTCCTAGAGTTTCTCATCCTTGCAGCGAGGTTTGGACCGAGAAGCAAGGAAGGGAGACTCTAAGAATGAGCTTGGATTTGAAATTTGCCTTGATTGTCATTAGGGCCAACTACATCAGCCAAGTGACAGCTATTTTGAGAATCACTTTAAAAAGCTAAAAGACCTCTATATAAATAGAAAGCTAAAAGTCAAAACATGCCTTAGTTTAGTCTAATAAAAGATTAGTCTGCGAGCAGTCTATATCTTCTCCAAAGTTCTGTAGCGCGCGCGATGGATCTAGCGAGCAACGACCCTTCCCATCCCCTCCCAAATCCCTCCTCGTTCATTTGTCTAATTTGCATAATTTTACCGTCATTTTGGGCGCGTAATCTGAGGGAAAAAGTACGACTGCTCGCAGTCTAACAAAAGCTATTAAGGTTTATTCTTCGAAAGTTGAATTGATGTCAATGTCTGTTCGTTCTTCGCGAATGTGCGCATAGTTAAACTCTCTAGCCGTATTTTCTACCTGCAAAAATGACATAGTCCATTAAGAACACATTTACTCTGTAAGTATCTATGGACGATACATCCCTTTCTTGAAACCTTTGCCTTTTGAATGAACCTACTATCTGAGAGTTTGGACCATGAAGACAGTCACACTGCCTTCAAGTAACTGTAACAAAACTTACGTGAATTAAAACGGCAGTAAGATTTACATTAGTAAAATTAGTACCATAGTTTCGGAGCTTTTCTTTCTTCTTTCTCCTCAAACAAAACTGAGCCACCCATTCCGCCACTGTGCGGTTCATTATCGCCCCATTTTGCTTCAGGAGAAACAAAACAGATCCTCTGGAACCTAGGGATTTAGTTTGGCGATAAATTAAAAGCACGGGTTTTACCTGATTACGTTAGATCTTGTGTACTAGTCGAAAATGATTATGATGACAATGATGGTGGTGGTGGTAACATTGTTGGTGACAATAGTAGTGATAATGGGTGATAACGATGGCGTTCCCGAAAATGATGACGATGATGATGATGATGATGATGATGATGATGATGATGATGATGATGATGATGATGATGATGACGATGACGATGACCATGACGACGACGACGACGACGACGACGATGACGATGATGATGATGACGATGATGACGATGATGATGATGATGATGAAGATGGTGTTGGTGGTGGTGGTGGTGATAACATTAATGATGACAATAGCAAGAGAAATAACTGCAACAATATGACAACTAAATTACAATCAAGTTATCAACCATTTAGTCCCAAGGGTCAGCAACGAAAGTTCCTTACTGCTAATTTTTACTCCGTATAATTATATTAACTACATCTTCTTAGAAGAAATGTTCGAATAAGTAAATTCTCCGAGATATATTTAGCAATAAAAGCTAAAATTTCAAGTTCAAGAAAATGAAATGTTGAAAATGAAAGACGTTCAGTAGAAATGCCATTCGTTTTTTAGCGCTAGCCTTTATTAGAAAATTGTGTTGAGATATAGGCATTCCCAAGGTGATCAGTTATTGAACTCTCCAGACCTGGCTTGTTTAATTTCCTTTAAAGCACTTGAGAGAACTTACATGACCAACTGATTTGAAACTTGACCTGGGAATTAAAAGGTTGATATCAAGAAACCGTTATTTTGATAACATTCTTTTCATTTAACGTAACAAACTCTAAACATTGCCAACAAAGATGCACCTTGCTGAACATTCTCTCTCCTTTCCTTGCTGCCTTTTCTGCGAGACCACAGAGCTTCGCGGTCTTTTTAGCACAGGCACACCAACCTTTACAGGTTGGTTAAGTTGGCAGCTTATCCTGTAAGCTTTTGAAGTACGCCTCGTGGATTTTGCTTACAAATTCTGAGTCATTCTGAAACAAGAATTCAGAGATCTTTTACGATGACAATAAACAGTTTGAACCCAGAATGTACCACAGTTTAGATCTTTTACTTACCATAGAACATAAGAAGCTCATGTGAGTTCATAATATAGGGAAATTTCTCAAACATCGTCTCGTAAATTCATAAAAAAAATGAACAGTATCGTAGAAAAGAACTGAGCAGAAACTCCTATTTGAATGGTCACACTTTTGGGATTTCGTCCACAGACTCAAAAGTTTGAAAATCTCCTTGTACAACATAACAAACAGCACCACAGGAAAGTACTGCTCAGTAGCTTTTATATTTTATATATTTATATTGTAATAATTATATTTATTTAGTTAATTTTTATTTTTAAATTATAACGGTTCTTGGGAGGGTTTCTTTAGGTGGTCTGCCTTGTATGGGGTCTCCGACTCTTTTGTAGGTTATCCTTATGACTCTCTTTATCTTCTTAAAGTTCTGTATGAACTTCTTTTTTGCCATGAAATTGTAATAAATAAAAAAAAATTATATGGTTGGTTTCAAGATTTCTTTTACAGCCTCCAAAGTTAGAAACACCTTGTACAGCATAAAAACAGCACTACAGGAAAGTACTGCTCAATAGCTTCCATTGTCACAATTTAATTGATACGAAATTTGAATCCAAAATGTTCATGAGAAATCAAACAATACCTTTAGTAAATAGGTGAGAGCTTGAACAAGCTGTTCTTGTGTCAGAGGCGCAATTTCCATTTTCGGAGGCTGCTTGGTTTGTGGTGGTGGTGGTGTTGGTGTCATAACAGTCACCGCTTTTCCAGAAGGTTGGAAAGCAAGTGGTGACATTAGAGAGGCACTGGCCATACCTCCTTGATCTGGCAAAGGCTTCTGAGGAGACTCCTACAATGGGAAACAAAATGCAATCTTACTGAACTATTTGTGAGTAATCAGTCCATGCATGTGAGGAAATATAATTTTTGATAGAAAAGTACATGTACCCTCCCCATATTAATCCCCACCTTCTAATAAGCCCTTCCACCCTTTCACCTTCCCACCCCTTTGCACAACCTAACATTTATCAGCCCACAGGGCCTTTAATATACGAAATAGTATACAGACTTTGTGTGGAGAGAGGCAATGTAGATAAATTACAATAACGGGGGAGCAGGGATGGCACAGTGGTGAGCGCACTCACCTCCCACCAATGTGGCCCTGGTTCGATTCCCGGACTCAGCGTCATATGTGGGTTGAGTTTCTTGTTGGTTCTCATCTTTGCTCCAAGAAGTTTTTCTCCGGGTACTCTGGTTTTCCCCTCTTCTCAAAAACCAACACTTCCAAATTCCAATTCGATCTGGATTATTGTAAAGCACTTTATCATGAGCCTAGTGGCTCGAGAGACTGCGTAAGCACTCCCCGTGTTATTACACGGAATGCCCGCAGGGCATGACGTGTCTAGGTTTCGGTCGGGTATCTTTTTTTTTTCTTCATCGTAGTCACAAATGTGCACATTAATTTATGCATTAAACTCTGTCCTCCCCATGTAAGGATATATTGTTCTGATTGTCTTCAACAGAAGCGGCCCAATCAAAATCTATTTTTCAGGCACATATCACGAGAGAGGGGACCCACTCATCACTTCCTGTGTGACGTCAAATCATCATTTGATTTATTCATTAAAACTAGATTAAATTCTTCCCTCTCCCAGAAGGGATCTATTGTTTTGATTGTCTTGAACAAAAGCGGCCCAATCAAAATCTATTATCGGCGCGTATATCACGAGGGAGGGGACCCACTCATCTCTACCTGTGTGACGTCAAAGCAAGTCATCATTTCGAAAAGTTGTTTTTGTTCAATGGCGGCCACATGTATGAATTTAAGATCTGCCGTTTTCAGAGAGAAAACAAACCTTTTTCAAGCGGTAAATCGAAATAATAACTTCTAGGTAGTACTCGACAGTTGAAACGGTGGAAATTGGGAGAGTTCACAGCAAAGAAACTCCGCTTTAAAAAACAGATCGAATGATCAACGCGAAGGATTAGAGCTAGAGGAGGCCAGACCAGTTTAGTGGGGTCATGACGTTATTGCATAGTTATTTCTGGTATGATTCCTAGTAACACAACGATAAGTATCACGCAATATATCTGAATAAAACCATTCAGACAATTATTGCAATTGCCAAGGGAGGATAGTTTTTAAATATCTGCGAAACATACAATTGGGAATAATTGGGGCTACATTAAGCATTCCGTGTAATGCCATTAGAGGGGCATCTTGTTGACATTAAATTTGATTATTTATTTTATTTTTCATTTTATGCCCTTTTCCTACCAAACCCTAATCAAATGCAAAGTAGCCTACATTTTAAGTAGTGGTCACATGGGGTTCCATTACCAATATGAGGACTAAAATGTGGTTTGAGCCATGAAATAAGTAGCCTGCTTTGCAGATGTACTTTCAGCTCATCATGCAATCTTTCCAGATTGCGTGACAAGCCAAAAGAGCATCTATGAGGGGGGCTGTGGAATCAGATGCCTTCAGGGACAGGGGAAACAATTTAAGTGCTTTCTTTTTTTAGACTTCAATCAACAACTAACCTTAACTTGAGAGACAACTGTTGACTGTGGAGCAGCTGATTGCCCAGGTAATGTGTTGGCAGTCTTAGTCTCTGGTCGCTCATTATGAAATAACTAGAAAAACAAAGATGGTAACCAGCTAATTTATTTCAAATGTTTGACTTTGTGTGACTGATTCTATACATATTTTGAGCTCATAATTATGGTTTTAAAAGAGAAGTACAAAAAGTGAATGTTTGCCCCCATTCAGACTAGGTCCCTGGATCCGGTTCTCTGGCATGGGCACTAGTCTGAACAGAGCTTTTTTGCCCGAACAAAAATCTAGGCACCCAGGCACAGGCACTACCCCCAAGGGTAGTACTCGGGCACTGTTCCTGAGAACAGACACTTGTCTGAACAGGATTTAATCAGTTCGGGACTGCGCTTTTTCCTCATACCTCCCTACAAATAGCAGGCACTATAAATTGACAAACGAGAACATGATTGCTCCTTGGGAACCGAGGAGTTTGAACAAAGCCCTTTTAAGTGACCGGGCACTGGGCCCTGGCACAGGCACCTAGTGATTTGTGGGCTTCGATCCTGACTTTGCTAGTTTCTGTATTTTTTTGGTCCATCAGTTGTTGCCATAATAATTATTATGACTGACAGCACTAAAATTTGAAGCTCAGAGTTCACCTATTATTGAGAAGTGAACTTACAGTAACATGTCCCAAGGAACTCTTTAAGGTTGTCTGGAAAAAGGCAATTGACACTCAAGAGTAGAAATAAAAAAAAAACAGTAATATCCATTTAACCATATACCTTTCTTTGTACTCCAGATTTTGTGCTGTCGATTGCAGAATCATCTTGTGTTCTTCTTATTGGCCCTACACCACCTAAAAACAATAGGTAATAAGTAATACATAAGTAATAAATCAAAGACGAGGAAGTCAGAGTGTTTCATCCAATTCCAAAACACTGAAAAATCAAAAAGTCAAAAAGTAGGCAGAACAAACATGGTGGAGCCGAGTTTTTTTCTTTCCTTTCTTTTTAACCAACTTCAAGGTATTTGGAAATCAGGTGAAACACTTTTTCTAGTGTTTGCTATAGCTTCTCAGGGGTTTCATTAAGTTTTGAAGTATTGGGGCACCTATAGGAGAGTAGCTGGGCAGAAAATTACACTTGAAGTGAAGTTCTTTATGTTCAGTTTGAAAGTAGGCAGGTACTGACTCTTGTGTATTCTGGCACTGGTACCCGGGTCCTGCCTTCTAATACTCGGGTCCCGCCTTCTTATGAGAACCCTGGCTTCTCAAAATATTTTAATAATTCTTGCAGAAATTCAAAGCAAAAATTCACCATTAAGATCACATTTCCAAACCTCCTCCACGGTAGCAATCTCCTTTGTTTTAACTTAGTTTATGAGTTACTAATAAGTTTGAGAAGTTGCTTTAAAACATACATGTACATCACAGACAAATTAGCATGTTGTTTTCTGCCCTGTCAGACTTCAAGTGTTAAGCTCAGTAGCCACTTAAAGTGATGCCAAACGACACAAAGCATAATGCTTAGATTAATTGCTGTAGAGGGAAGAAAATAGTCATTGAATACCACATGTTTTTGTTGTTGAGTTGTTCGCACCTGAGCTAATGGGAGCCTTCATATCTGACAGCGTGAGACTTTTTTTCACTTTATCCTTTCTTCTGCTTGACTGCCCCTCCCCTGCTGGTAACACACCATTCACCAGCCCCTCCCCCTTAGGTGTATTTGAAACTTGTCCTGACAGGTAGGGGGCAGGGGAGGAGTATGCTCGTGGCTTCTTAGGACGAGTATCCTCATTTTTGAAGAGTCTCTGAAGTTGTTCTTTTTGAAGCTGGTTTTCTTGGAGGAACCTCTGCTGTTGTTCCTGTTGCTCTTGAGGTATTTGTATCTGTTGCTTTTGCAGAGGGCTACTTGGAGAAACCAATATGCCTGGAATGCTTGTTTTTGCCTGTGTTGGGAGATAAATGCAAAATACAAGTCAATCTATACACCTCTAGCCATTATCTATACCCAATCCAAGGAGGTTCATTGAAAATTCTAAAGGGGAAGAACATTACATGTATAAAAAGCCAAACATCTAATAAGAAAGCATGAAGCTAAACTGGAATTACAGAGGGGGGTGGGGCATGGACATTTCTAGAATGACACATTCAGCCAGCACATCTTTTAAATATTTGGTTTATTATACATGAATCTGCGTGCTTGCATCTAAATATTCAGGTCACACACCTTCAAACACCTCAATGAACAGGGTACCCAACTCAATTTGCAAGTTACATGCTTGAATGAACAGCTGACCCAATTCACTCCCAAATGATCAGATCTATCAACTTAAATACACAGGACACCCAACAAAAACCTGAATGGATACTAACAAGTCTAAAGCTGAAAGAACAGGATATCCAACATATACCTAAACTAGTAATAATCAAAGACTAGGGAGTGTGTTTGATGATCTCGATCCCAGGGTCTTTGCTAAGTTGGTGATGATGTCATCCACTGAGATACGCGTCCCAAGATCCGTTCATTCGTTGATCAACTGTCCCATACAATCTCAACTCCAATCTGTATTAGGAGTGCATTCTTTCTACGTTGAATTGCAATGAACAGGATAACCAACCATAATTTATGTAAATGAACAGGATACCCAGCAAAGTAAATGGATAAAAACAAGATGATGCCCAATTCATACCATACCTGATTGTTGTATCTTTCCTGTGCTTTGGCAAACAGCTGCATGATATCCACTTTGTCTTCTGTTTTACTTTCTTGACTTTCCTTCAAAAGGAAATAATTAAAGGTTATAATGTAACTCAGCCAAAATGGACAGTAAAATGTTTTTTGAACTTTCTTATGTGTGTGTGGTAAACCAATTTGCTGCTCTTCTGTACCTATCAATATTAACCCCAGAGGGAGAGGGGGTGGGGGTGTTTGAGGGGGACCCTGAGAATATACAGAGTAACTGGATAAAAAAAAGTCAACCCCATCATTCTGGGAACTGGTAATTTCATCTAAATTTCAAGTAGTTACATACAAAATCCGTACTGGTTACACATTATTATACAGTCAAATTCCCTAGGGCGGGTGAGGGTAGAATAAATGCCTTCCATCTGCACATCCCCCACCCCTCCCCCTCCCCCAACCTTTCAGGCGACATGTGCATTTGGAGGTGTAATTGTTACGTTTGGAAAAGTTGGCTCTACAAGGATACTGAAGGTTGGAAAGAGAGTATATGCAATTTAGTCTGATAATGTAGTTTTATTACTTAATGATCATATAATCATTTACTAGAATAAGCTGTGTTTTTTTGTCTAGGAATGAAAACGGAGATTGAAGGATGAACATGAAATCATGGGAAAGGCACAATTTTTAATGAAAGCACATGTTATTCTTTATTCTTGCAAGGGGGTAATGAGATGAATAGAAAAAGAGCCAATAAAAAGTTCATTCCACCGGCTCATAACATTCTCTTCACTTCAAATTGCAGCAAGGCTGTTCATGCAAACATTAGTATCCCAGTACAATGAGGGTTTTGAGTCAAAACATGAAATTAAAAATTAAATTACCTGTGGAACTTCTACTGCTGCAGGTGGATTGCTTACAACACTGCTATCGACCATCCCTGTCTGAGAACTGAGCCTGTGTAATGAGAAACAGGTTTGAAAGTAGTCAGTTTTGAAACACAGCACTTGGCTGATCACGTGTACACTAGTAAGTAATTAGGCACTGTGCTTTATCGTTCACTCTGACAAAGGACTAGTGCTCGAAACGTTAGCACTCGAATCTCTTTATGGTGGCCAATTTACCTTTAGTTAAGATTTCTGTTAATAAACCAAACATTCGTTTCTACTCCCCACCAATGTAGCACCACAGTTTCTTTAGAAACTAACCAAATCAATTTTCATGCCAGAATAGAAAGTCAATCCGGAATGCCAAGGTAACAAAATGACCATTAAACAGCCCATTGTTATTCACACTATGCCTGATAGGTGTCATTCCAGAGCAGATCAAAGCTCAAAAGGCTTTGTACAGTTGTCTGTTCTTATTACATGTATGCTTTGAATCTAGCATCAGACAGAAAACCAATCCAGTACAAAGTATTCCACTTCAAGAGCAATAAGTCAGATTTGAACAAAAATTGTGCCCTAAATCAGAGAGACTTAATGTTTTCATGCTGGCACAGAAACTATCCAATACAGTGTGAACATGGACGTGTCTGACATTTTCCATGTACCGCAGTGTATGGTCACTGCGGTCCTATGCCCCACTGAGGGCTCAAAGGACTTAAGAGAGAGAGAGAGAGAGCAGTGTACGGTATACAGTCTGCAATTTGTATTCTTCAGCTTGAGGTCTGAGGTCTGGGATCTGCAGTCTGCAGTCTGACGTCTGAGGTAGACCTACAGTTTGCCATTTGCAGTCTGGAGTCTGTTGTATGCAGTCTAGTGTCGGACATCTGAGGTAGATCTGCAATCTGCAATCTGTAGTCTGGAGTCTGTGTTCTGCAGTCTGTTATTGGTGTGAACTTAGCCTTATCTGCAATACTCACTTGTTCATCAGTGTTGCCAGTCTTTTACACTCCTCACTGTCGTAGAACCATATACCAAATATCCCTTCTGTAATCATTAATTAAAACAACACCAATCAGCAGTTAAAATGAAGCAAAAAGCACTGAACATGATTCATTTGATCAGTCAATTCTTGTCCTGACTATCCCTAGGGGCTACGTAGACCTTTATCACCATTATTTGGAATTTCGATGTAGGCTGGCCAAGTAACAAAAAACAATTGACACTATACTTGAAAGAGCATCTTAAAATTAGTAATGAGGTCAAGTGCAAGAGTCTTGTCTTTTAAAATACTGAAGATACAGTTCCATAAATTCAGGAATTTTTGCAAACGTTTGTATGAAGATAGGCAAAACTTGCCTGTTTCCACATGAATGTCTATAAAACTTTTAGACTTAACGAACCTAGCTACCTGTAACTTGCTTTATCCCTTAATAATGTATTATGTCATATTTTTACAGATTTGTATCCACATCACTATTATTTCTACAATTTAAAATCAACACTTCTAAATGTTATTTGCTTTAAAATTATAAACTGAAGTTGACCAAAAACATTAATTTTGTAAACATCCTTGAACTGACGATGGATACTGAAGTATCCCAAACATGTCTTCCAAACTTAAATGTTGTGCCGTATTTTTGAAATGTCTAATATCATTTTCAGATGAAAAGCTTTGCACTAAGCCTCGTTTTCAAAATGAGGTTCCAATTGAAACAACTTGGAAATGGCCTATTCTGTGACCCTAAATGTGATCATTACTAACTTGCGATATTTCTGTATAACAGAAAAGGATCCTGAAGCTTGAATTCCATGTTACTTGTGATTGGCTCCATCATGTTGTTCATGTTTAGTCTGTTCATTATGAAGAAAGCAATGCTTGGCGATATCGACCTACGACAATAATTAAAAATCATTTTCAGAATATTAGTAAATTAAAGAACATTACATAAATTAATTAGTAAAAACTAGGGGCCAGTTAAACAGAGTCTAACTTAGGCCGCAGCTGTATGTTAATCTATTATAATAATTGCACTTTTGTTATTCTTTACTTTTTTTGCTCTAGTTAGTTGCACGTTATACGCCAGTTAGTTGCACGTGGCAGTGACCAACTCGAAAGCCTAAGCTCCTTTGGTCACCACGCACATTTTACTTTTCACATTTATGTAATTTAATGCCGTCTTTATGTTAATTTGACTTATATATTGTAATTTCCTTTTGTTGTAAACCATTGAAATGGTGCATAATAATAAAAACCTTAACCTTAAGCCTTTCCCGTCCGAGGGAAATGGCGAATTTTTCTAAATCGCTAACTATGAACTGGGAGACCACATGTGATATACCATTTAAAAGGTATTTTCTGGGGTGTGCTATAAATCACACCAACAGAG
Source organism: Pavona decussata (assembly GCF_977016875.1). Lineage (NCBI taxonomy): Eukaryota > Metazoa > Cnidaria > Anthozoa > Scleractinia > Agariciidae > Pavona > Pavona decussata. The sequence goes on from NW_028145483.1 coordinate 1,446,511, forward strand.
ATGGAGGAGGTCACATATTAGAGTGAAAAAAAGTCCAAAACGAAAGAAGAAAAACATTGAAAATTTTCTCATTCGTTGTACATACTGGGTATCCCCCTAGACTATAGCTTAATGTACAGCTCTCAGTGCATTGCTTGTTGTAAGATATCAACTGGACCCTTAACGAACAAAGAAAACAAATCCAAAAGGTTGAGGGGTGGTAAATCAAGTCTCATATAGGAGGGGGGCATGATTTTATGCCTTCAATTTATAGATCTTTCAAAGATCTTTTGGTTGTGCAAATTTCACACAAATTGACCAAATACTGAGCTCATAATTGCATCTTGTGCCATTAATGGCACTCTTGGTCGGGAAAGGGTTAAGACAATCAGTGGGCCTCCAAATCTGTTGATATAAATTTAAAGTGGTTTATTTTAAGTAGATAAATACTTTTCTACTCTGGGATGCAAGCCTTCTTGTCACCGTCGGCAGCAGACAATGTTTAGATATGATTGTTGGCAAAATTGAAAATGGCTTAAAACGTGGTTTTGTTAAGCACTGTCAAAACTGTCTTTTAATAACTTACCCTAAGGCCCAGTTCAGACGCCGAACTTTTCATGAGTCGAACTTAATTCAAATTAAGGTCGGTCCAAATCACGAAAATCCCGCCTTTTGATTCAGACGCCGAACTTTATTAGCCGAACTTATTGATTTACTTGAAGTAAAACCAATCGAAATGCTAGCGTTTTTTTTGTTTGTTTTTTTGTTTGAAATACGTTATAATAATCATTATTATCACGTATTTCAACCAAAAAAAACAAACAAACAAAAAACCCTTACCTAATGCATAAATTATTTATGCATAAGGTTCGGCTCATGAAAAGTTCGACGTCTGAATCAAAGTCGTTCCAAAGCCGAAATTCCCTGCTGAGCCAGGCGGGAAGAACGGCTGAGCCGTTCCAAATTGAAACAGCCATTCTCAACGGATTCAGACGCCGAACTTTTCATGTACTTAATTCGAGGTATTAGGTTTGGCTCATGAAAAATTCGGTGTCTGAACCGGGCCTAAGTGACTAAAAAGAACATTAGTAAAAACTAAGTGATGACAAAGTGTAAAACTTGTGGGATGTGTCTAAAATGGACAACTGATTAGTCATTCATTTGGTAAGGACTAATTTACACATATTGATTTAATAAAGGTTACCAGGTACCTTCAGGGGTGCTCCTGAACAGTGTAATGGATGTGGCGCCTCTGGGGTATATCACTGATACCCAAAACCCTATATCGAATTAAAGCTTATAGAACTGGGTATTTATTTCATTATGTTTTCAAGAAAATGGATTTCCAGTGTTTCTGCACAGTTGAAACTTGAAGGTCCAGATCATCGTACTAGAGTTCCAACGCAATGTGATTTTTATATTTTGGAATTTTTTTTCTCAAGGTCAGGATCCCAAAGGCTAAAAAAATGTGTTGGGGTTTTCCTTAGTTTGATTGCATTCAAAAGTTACAGCACATTTTTAGAACTGCAAGAAAAACAAGCAGAGTGAACGCATGGAAATGGCTTTCAAGGAAATACTTTTTAGAATTAATAACAATTCCCCGACACATTCAATAAGTTGATTATAAATCAATTATTTTTTCTAGCACCTGGCCAAATTTGGCTGAAATTGGCCAAATCGTTTCGACAGAGAGTTGTAAGCAGAGGCGTGGGTCAATTTAGGTCATTTGGGAGAAGAGGAAAAGTGGATTGATGACTTGGGCAGGGGGTGAGGAAGGGGGGGGGGGGGGGGGGTTGGAAGAAAAAACTCCAGATTTCAGATCTCCTAAGATTGGCATCTCTGTAGAAAGGACCATATGGATATTTTCTGCAAGTTAACACAATGTGTAAATGCACACAGTGCTATGTACAGTACATGTATATATACACAAAATCATTGGCATACCTGCTATAAACAAACAATGCTCCCTCCACCTCTGTTTTCTCCTGTAATAATTAAAAAGAAACTCATTATCTAAGAAATGGAGATCCCTTCTGCTCAAAATAATTTGAAATCTCTCACTCCTGAAATAAACAAACCTTTACAGCATCCCACAAAGCTCAAGTCACAATAAATTTTTTCGCCATAAGGCCGTCCCAATAAAATGCTTCATTTCCCATCTCCCGACCGACCCTTTTTTTCAAAAAATAAAAATAAAAAATTCCAGATTCACTAGTTAGGCAAGTACTTTAATTTACAAGCACACGACCTTGTTTTATTAACAACAATTGTTATGATGTGATGTCCTTGTCTTTAATTAACATCGGTACTACGTAGGTAACGAATAACGAACAAAAATACCACGTTTTCAAGTTGACTTTGTATCCAGGCTTTCTAACTTAGCAGCCTGGCCTTCACTGGAACCCAGACCCTTTCAAGTGTTATTTCTTTTTTTTTTGCCCAACCAACCGACCCACCATCACAAGAGACGGGGCGATGGGAAACGAAACATTTTATTGGGATGGCCTAAATTATTTATGGCAAAAACATTGGTCAAATGAAGGGATGCCTGGAAAAAAGCCCTAAGTGACTTTTGATAAATTGTTAGATTCTCTTTCTAAATTGCCTTGTATTCACTTATGAAACCAAAGGACAATTTGACCTTGCATCAAAAGTCACTTAGGGCCTTGTTCCCCACACCCCTTCAAATATCCAATTTAACTAAGGCACACATAGCTACAGGCTGAAGTAATGTTAAGCTTTTATAAAAAACCCTTTCAGCCCCAATATAAACACGTATATTCTCCTCACTGTCCTCCATATATTTCTTATGTTACTAGTTGGGAGATTTTTTAAAACAATCAAGGCATTTCATCTTTGGAAATTATTTTCTTTATTCTCCTGACTTAAATGTTTAACCAAACTGTGGCATTGTAAGGAGAAATCTGATGTTGATCACCACTGAGGCTTAAAGGGGAAGTATCATGGGGGTTATAATATCTTTTGTGAAAAATGATGAAATAAGACCCTCAATCAGCTGCCAAATAATTCTAGAATGACAAGAGGAAAGAAATCAACTCAATTCTTGAAAGGAACAACTTGTGACCTGTTCCAGTGCATTTTGGAAACAAAAATGCGAGAACTTGAAAAACATTAGCCTAATATTTTTCAAGTTTCAATCGAAACCGGCCTAATCTGTCTCTGGCCGGAGGCACAAATCGACAGTTTTATTGCACTGGGGTGATAATTTATAACAAAACTAGACAATAAAATTGTTTTGTTGTTTCTACAGACAAACAAACATTTTTGGGTTTTGAAATAACAGCAAATTTGCATAATACTTCCCCTTTAAAGGGATAAATCCCTTCCTCACATTTTAAGAACTTTCTTTGTTGGAAGGTTGTTTTATTTGTTTTCTGGGAATTTTTTGTCTTTTCCAAGGTAGGGAAGGGGGTTGTTTTCCCGTCTCCCCTCCCCCTCCCCCAGTATTTTTCCCTTTGGAGAATTAGGCAAGAGTTCCTTGCATCCTAATTTTTTTTCTTTCATATGTCACACAAAACAAGTTACAACATGGGACATTGACACTGTTCTCTTGCATGGACTTCAAAAACTCATTAATAATTCATAAGCCCATTAACCTATCAAGTGGTCAATAATTGAATACATCAAGTCCAGTGACTTTATATCGATAAACCTCCTCCTTATTAGTATGCGGTGTTTTATCAGCTGATAAAACACTCATCATTAGCATGTAGTGTTTTTCTCGTATGCTAATTTCCAACGTTCACTAAAGCATAATTATTGCTATGAACTCTATTGACAAATGCTTTTCCAGGAATGTTTTTGAAGCCATTCAAAAAACTTGCAGCACATGTTTTATCGGGTCTAAAAACACTTGGCTGTGCCTCGTGGTTTTTAACCCGATAAAACACTCCTGCTCGTCTTTTAAACATAATTACTAAAAAATTTTATTAAGAAAAAGTGTTCGGCACACCTAAAAGAAACTACATGTAGAAAGCTTGAACGTGATTTAACCTCCTCAAAATAAGGTTGAATTATATTATGGCATAGTGCTGAGATAATGACATGGCATAAAGTCCATAGCAAAAAAGTACCTAAAACTGAAAGAAACACTAGAAGATTTAATATTATTCATAGCCATTAATAATTTTAGCCTTAACAAATTTCTTAAAAGAACGAATACATAAATCATGTATACATTTTGCAACTCAAACTCTACTCAGATTTACTGCTTGTGTAAAAGGGTTCGTTTAACAGTGGTGTACATGTATGTATAATAAATTAATCACTAACTGTACAGGGCTGTGTGGAAATATGTCCAAGAGTTGCACTTCAGTACCCTCAACTTTTTTCCTTGGGAGTTACTTTTGGCTTATGGGTATTACTTTTTTTCGTAGGTCGAGTTACTTTTGTCCCATGGGTTTTATTAAATACTGCTTCATTCACATTTCGCCATCAGTTTCGAATTCTGGTACCATCTACACGGGCAATCCTCTGAAGGCAGTAAGGAACAGCTGTATAAGCTTAGTTGCTAAATAATTTCACAAATTCTTCACTATTGATTTCTTAATGACATTGGCTTTTACTCTTACACATGTCCAAAACTCCGTTCGCCTGTTCGTGTATTCGGCTTCTGCGCTTGTTACGTTTATCTTTCAGAGCATATCATCGCAATTCCCCTTCTATCAATTATTAAACCTCATTACAAACTTGTAACAAAACAGCGACGAAAGAAAGGAATGCTTATAACCGGGTAATAACTATTGCCGTCTAGAATAAAATATATAGACTGGACAATCTCAAGGATTTCGAGAGGAAAAGAACTTTAGCTAAACTGGACTTGTCAGGAAGCTGCCGGGACGAAACCGAAAATTAATTCTTCTTGCTTGCTAAAAGCATATGTTCTACCTACCCAGGCTTGTGTTTCTCCGTTAAACTTGTAAAGAGCCACTTGCGAAGCACTGTCTAAAATATTTACCACGTACTGATCGCTCTTTTTTATCGCACTGAGATTTAGTTTGACAAAAGAGCTCGATACTCCCTCGGCCGCCATTTTGAATGACTTGAATGATTATTCATATAAACGTCACGAAGTGAACTCAAAGATTATGAAGCACTGTGCATGTGAACACCGTCAACAGTCATTTTTGCGTTGCCCGTAAAGTGAAAGTAAGGAAATAATTTGATCATTCGCACACTTTCACTTAAACGCCTTAAAAACATGCCGATTGTAATAGCGGAAAAGAGAATATTTCCAAATGGAATAAAGAAAACTTCTTCAAATTTGTATTTAGTCAGAAGTACCCGACGACCCTCTTAGAGAAACTGATTAACCGTATGTTGCACTAAACACTAGCTGAGTGTCCCTACGTCAACCTTGGTTACTGTTTAACGTTCCTGGGAAAAAATACCCGTTCTTCACTGCCAGTGAGCAAGATTTTTAAGAAATTAAAATCCCAGCCAGCTGTAAGTGTGATGTCTGTCAACTGACTAGCCAGCAAGCAAGTTAGCTTGTAGGTACGCAGTATCTTCCCGACTGGAGACTTAATTTGTTAATATATTTTTGTGTCATCGGCTACAATGGCAACATGGCTCGTCAGGACCGAATCGGACAAGTTATTTTCATAGATGAGAAATAACGTCGGGCCTAAAATGCAGCCGTGAGGTATTCCGGAGCTGACAGGCAGAAGATCAGAGGTTTCACCCAGCTAGCACGGTTGCACGTTGGTAGCGACCCATCTGGTAAGAGCTAAACCACTGCAAGAGGCTACCTCCAAATCCGAACTCGTCAGTGAAACTTTTTCAGCAGCCAGCCGTGGTTCACCTTAACGAAGGCCTTAGACATATCCTTGTACACCCGTTTCGGCCGTGGTCTAGTGGGGAGCCCACGTACGTGGTTCAAAACTTCCAAAAGGTGGGAGGTGCATGATTACCCTCCAATATATCACACATCGCTCCAAGACTTTGGATACCAGTGACGGTAAGGAGATGGGCCTGTAATTCTCTGTGCACTCGGCCTCACCCTTTTTAAAAAGAGGAACAACGTTAGCTTCCTTCTAGTTCTGCGGGAAAGAACCAGTGCTTAATGACTTTTTTAAAAAAAGCTTACAAGAGATGGTGCAATTACAGAGGCTGTTTCCTTAAGAAGATTCGCTGGGTTTTTATCAGATCCGTGACATTAAGCGCTTCGAGCACGGATTGGACCTCGTTAACCGTGAGCGTTAATTCCAACATATCAGTAGAAGCTGGTGTATTGGCAGCGCTTCCAGATGAAGGAGGGGGGGGGGGGGGGGGGGGCGGGTGGTCATGGGCGAAAACTGATGCGACGTAGGAGTTAAACACGACGGCTATTCCCGAAGATTTTCAGCTGAAGATCTTAACGGCGTATGGTTACTTAGGTCACTGGATGCACTGGCTGATATTGGCGTCGGGTGACTCGATCAGGAATTGTATGCGATTTGGAATTCAGCTTCCATATCGACAAAAAAACGCTTTGGGTTTGTGTTGAGGTTAGCCTCCCACGCAGACGTTCTTAGGGGTTCGTCACGCATTCCTGCAGGAACGCGTGACGAACCCCTAAGAACGTCTGCGTGGGAGGCTATGTTGAGGTCGGACTTGAAGGAACCAAGAAACTCATCCCGGCTGTTCCACAGCATGCGCTTAACTGTTTTGCGCAAGTTTTTTAACTTTTCCCTAACGTAGCTCGAGGGAGATAGTTTCAGCTTTTGTCTTATATATTCCTTTTTCTTGATCAAATTAAGTATGGCACCAGACATCCAAGGTATGGGATTCCGTCCCTTAAGCCTCTTGGTCTGTATCTAGTCAGAGACCGCTACAAGAAACGTGCCGGCTTTCCATTGATGCCAGTCAGTATTTATATCGTCATTGGCTATGATCGAAAAAAGGTTAATTGCTGACAGAGCCGTACGCAGACCCTCACAGTCGCCTTTTGCATTACCGTAGACCAATCTTAGGGTTTTTGGTGGGGCTTTTATACAACATTAAACTAGAAAATAATGACGCTATGGTCTGTAGATACCCCCCCCCCCCCCCACCCCTTATCGTTTCGGCACATTCGTGATTACAAGGTCAAGTATATTGTGCCACGAGTGGGTTTCAATTAATGGAGTTGCGCATATCAAGAGGTGGTTGTGAAGGGTTTTAATAAAGACTAGTTCGTTAACACCCGATGCGTTGTCAATGGAGTCCCAGAGGATCTCTGGCAAATTATAAGTCACTCCAATTTACCATATTGACGAACTGGTCATAACTTCATGCAGAAAATTAACGAATGCATCCATCCAACTTGGGTCTTCATTGGGTGGCCCATAGCAAAAACGGAATAAAATTCTTTGACCAGTAAGCGTAGTAATTTCGGCAAAAATGATCTCAAGCTGTTGCAGCTCGGCTTCCGATTCAGGTTTAAATTCTTTGACAGCTTTGAAGGAGGCTGGTTTTACTGATTGCGACAAGAACTCCACACCACCGTCAAACCGATCTCTCCTCAGTAAATCCTAAATATTGTAAAGCCAGAATGCAATATTTCAGAGTAGCTTTTTTTTTGGGGGGGGGGGGGGGGAAGGAGAGGATTTCAACCATGTCTTATTGACGCATATAACGTCAGAGTTTTCGGCGTACACGAGGTTCTGGAAGCGATGGAGATTACGCGCGGATTGCCAGTTTGTTGTGCGGTCTTTGTGATAACTTTTTAAGCTTCCGGCGTTCATCACGAGGCAATTGATCTTACCAGCAGTCGAAGCAGAAACCGGTCCAGGGTTAGGATTAATGTCACCAGACATCAAGAGGCGGCAGGTAGCATCTGAGTTGTTGTAGTAATAAACGTGGCACATTTTCATTACATGGCACAGTAATAAGTGTTGTCTTAACAGCCAAAAACAGAAAAATAGCAACGTCTTTCACAGAGCTCTTCGAGTGACGACCTGATTCCCTTGAAAATGTCAACAATTTATCGAGGGAGCAATCGTTTTCGGGAAAATGGCAATAAAAATTGTAAGAATGAAATAAGGTAAAAGAAGTCCAAGACTTAGCGGTACTTGTAAGACTACAGGTCGTTTAACCACGAGTCATCCTTATGTCATTATATCGTTTTAGCCCGTGCACATGCTTTTAAAAACCTCAAAACGTACCACATGGAAGACAAAATGACTACATTGTCATATATATACATGGCGGAATCTCAGTTTAGGTCAGTAAGGTGGAACTGAGGTGCCAACGAAAGGGATCTGTCTCATATGGTCGAGGGGCCGACTTTTCTCTCCCTCACCGTCTTGTCGGGGACAAGTCATCGGAAAGCAGCGCGGAACTATCTCCAGCTGGCATAAGCGAGCTGCGGGCCGAAATCTCGTGGTGCATCGTCATGGTACAACGCTCCGGCACAGTGTCTAGAGGTACCGCTGTCAGCTGTATTTTTCTCTCTTTTTCAGCCATTTTAATATTAAGCCTGGCAAGTCGCCCGAAGACACCGCAGGGAAAGAAGCGTTTCATTCATGTCCCTTGTCACGTCCTTGTCAATTGTCGACGGGTATTGTGAACTATTCATAGGCTTTAATCCAATTCTGTACATTAAGCACGTTCCCTCGAAAATATAACATCGATAAATACATTTACGTGCAAGGGGGATTGCAACCCTTAGATGTCCAAGATCAAGGGCCTGTTTCACAGGAAATTCCTCCGCGAATCTGGAGAGATTTTCAGAAAAATGTCAGGGAAACATGAAATAATTACAGTACAGCAGGTTATTAGAAGTCGGAAAATTCGAAATCTTTTCCGTGAATGTCACCGAAAAATTGAGAGGATATTCCAAATTTCCAGAAGAGGGCAGGCAATAGAAGTATACAAGGCAAGTAAAGTACGCTACGCGAGAAAATTGGGCTAAGGCTAAGCAAGTAGAGTAAGGTCAAGCAAGTTATACACACCATTCAAGTAAAGTATATTAAGTAAAGTAGGCCCTACATAGGACATTACAGTTGGTTTTACATTTACGTTCCCAGAGCCTACCATGTTTTGGGCAACCGCTGACCAAAAGATCGTAAGCTCTGGGAGCGAGGGTGGAGGTCATGACGCAAGAGACTTGCGCAGAAACGATGGGCAATGCAGACCAACACAGTTCAGGAGGAACTGCATTATGGGCTTGCAGAAACATGATTATAGGAAGCAAAATTTTCTCCCGAAAATCGACATTCAGGTTTTTCACTCAGTAATTCAAAAGCGTTTTCTTCTATCCAAGAAGCGAGGTTTGCTTTTCTACATAGGTAGACATTTACTTTCGAAGCACTTTTCTCGAAATAGAAGCGAGACCTTTAACTTCCTTCTTTTTGTTGCTATCTGAAAAATGAGAATACTGGTTTGTGACGTAAAGCTTTCCCAGGAATATACAAGCCAATGAAGAGGCTTTTCGAGAGACAAAATCACCTCGTGTTATCGGAGCACCACGCAAACTATCCTAATTAAAAACTTTAAAGTTACTATTTTGATTTTCAGCTAAATTATTAATTTTTAGTGACAACAAAAGCTTAGGTGGTAAATTTTGTCCTCCTTCATAGAAAGACAGATGTAATCGGCTCAGAACGTCTTCATTACAAAGTTCAGGCATTTCGACGATTTTTGAATTATTTTTAACGATTCTGCGCGTTTTCTTTAAATAGCAATTAAGTTTTCACGCAACAAAAGCTACGCTCGTGAAACGGAGATCTCTCTAAAAAGTTTTTGGCGCAAGCTAAATATCACACTCCATTATTTGTAAATTTCTCGTACAACAGACAGTTATCAAATGAAACTATTTTTCAGTTTGTTTTATTTCTGGTTTGGTTTAGTTATCATTTATCGTTAGTATTTAGTGTTTATTTATTTATTATTATTATTTTGCGGTCTTCCGTTTCCGTTCAGCTACTTCGGCAAATCAAAGCCAAATCTGCCATTGTTGCCTTGCAGCTGCAGATACACCATCTAATACAGACTAGTATCAGACTTCATCTCAATCAAAACCAAATGTAAGCGAATAATTTCTCTCACACTGAGTTTTGCTATCTGATCTGCAATATCCAGTTGATTTTCAACAGCGAATCGTTCAGCGTCTGTCCTTACTACGATTTAATATTCAGCTCTCACTTCTGATTTTTGATTGGTCGCTATTCCATTCATTTATAACTTGAATAACTTTTTTTCCAACTGCGGTTATTCCATACTTTTGGTGCGTATCGTGATCGGCTATGATGCTATCAGTATTTCTCGTTTGGCGATTCTCGGTGGCGTCAAATCTATAAGAGGGCCGTGTCTCTTACAATGACTCCTTTCAGGCATTTCTACCGAAAGCTTCTTTACAAGAAATCAGGTATGAAGACGATACTCAGTGTGCTACTGATATGTATAGCATATTACTTCACTATCCTGTGGTTGTGAGCAGAGTTTTCCTGGTTCTCCTGTGCGCTCCACCTTCCCTGTCCTTTTTCACAATTTTGTCTTCGTGTATGTGAATTATTTTGTTCTTTTTATTGGTCCACTGTTAGTGTTATTGTTCAGCTATTTTTGTTGTTATTGTTGTGTACGGTCGAGGCTAGGTTGGGAAAGTGGTCAGGTTTGATAGCTCTGCGAGCTTCGTGGAGGGGATATTAGGCTCTAATGTAACTGAAAGGCACTGACTGTTCATTATTACATAACGGTCCTCAAATATTGTCCAAGGACAATTATCCTGGCTTATTTTCTAAGGCAAATATAAATTATTGTATTCATTATCCTTTGACAAGCTCTTTTATTTATTTTTATTTTTATTATAATTTACTTATCTATCTCGCTTTGCACGATTTTTTTTTCTGTTCCACAGTGATGTAGAAATTCTTTCCGGTATGTATTTGGTCAACCCCCCTTCCTCAAAAGTATAATGATCCTCCTCTAACAGATAGTAAGTCGCGAACTAGTAGCCGACAAACGAACCTACACGTATCATGGCAGAGGAAAAATGAAAGAAATTGAGCTCAGTAAATTTAGTATATAGCCCTAGATTTTCAAACATTAGTTATTCACCGGTTACACAGATCAGCGATTGTGATAACGATTCGCACAAGATGGCAGCAATGGGATTAACACGTGAACTGCTAAGCCCCGCAAGTTCTACCACTTGTGACGTCATCAGGTTTGTGAGAAGGACGTCGTTCCCAGGACCTCTCAATCAGCCAGTCTGAACAAGGAAAGAGCTTGAAGTAAACATGTCCCTAAAGTCAAATTTAACATGTTAAAGCAGGAGCCCGCCTAGAGTTATGCCTCCCGAAACCAAAAGGTTGTTTAGTCGCAATATCGGTGGAAACTATGGCTTCCGGCACCAGTTGCTGACGTAATTATTCAAAATTTTCACTTTGCTCGTACGTTTATTTCAAAATTTCGAGGGTACGTTGGATGCGAGATGGTAGATAACCAACCAGTGAGTAACGCACTGAACTCGTTCAGTAATCATCCGTAGTGAGTGGAATTATAGTTTTACTGAAAAACAACCAAGAATTATTGCTAGAACTTGCCGGCGATTTTATTCTGCCTGGACGACCAAGAAATCGAATCACTGGCCGCTATCTCTGACACGGTAAAAGGCCCGATATCGCATGCCCGCTAAGCCATTCAAAGCTCTGTGATTGCTTCAGAGGATCCAATGATCCGTCCAGTGAGTTATCCTTGTCAAAATATTTTGATAGAAAGAGTTGAGGGCTTGAGGCTGTTTACTCAACGGAGCGATAAGAAAGGCAATTAGGGTCACACGATGACGTCAATGTTGAAGTTACAATTCAAGCTCTTACGTATTATTGCTTTTCACCGATGCCGCCGCCGATGTTTCCAAAGCAACAGCGTACTATAAATACCGGCCTTCAAGGTCATGACCACCAATTTTGAAAATATGCCAAACAAGACTCGAAATTTAACCCAGATGGCTCGTGTCGTTCCTTAATACAACAATCTTTCAGAGATATTTTGAAATTACGAAATAACGCAACCTTGCAATAAATTCTACTACTTCATTTTGGGGAACAGCTGTTGGAAGCGTATACGTACCGAGATGGTTCTCGAACTTTTTCAATTCTGATAAATTCGCAGAAAAATTTACATAAAAATGAGTCAGGAAACACCATGGGCAATAGGAAACATGCGTGCTGGCGATATAGAATGTTAGGGCTATTCTACAAGAAATAAATGGGGAGAAACGACCAGAAAAGACTAAAGACTACTTCATTGCGAGTAATTCAACTATATTTGAGATAAATGTAATATTTATTTAGTCAAAACCCATGTTTCCTATTGCCCCTGGAAACACAGAGCTAAAATCGCTCAAATTTGATTTTGCCAGCGTAATGCATGCAAATGTGAATGCTTCAAGAAATAAAATTTTCCCGAAATTATTTGACATGGGATCTCCGAAGCAAATGCTACAGGAAAAACTGTATTTCGCGCCACGCTTGCCCTATGAAAATGCCCGGAGGGGTGTGAGGGGGGGTTGGGGGTACGTACTTCTCGGAATTTTTTGGTGGTGTTGTGCGGCTCGATTCTCCAAACCCTGACTCTATTTCAGATCAAAATGTGTAATTTTCCGGTACCTTTTTCATCCCTGTACTTTCAAATTCATACCCATTTCAGACTTTCAGACCAAAATTGATAAAATCCATACTCATTTTCAGACCAAAACGCCTCAAAAACTATACCCTTTGGCGCCGTAAATACCTATATATAGTACATACAGTATATAGGGGAGAACGCCCTCCCCCGGGTAAAAAAGGTAATTTAATTCGTAAACCGTACCGTTGACAGCGTTCCGTATCCCGATGTTGCCCAAAAAAAGACGATAGCGCACTGGTCGCTGGTGTTGGAAGTGAAAAGCTAATACGAAACTTTGAGCTATGCCGGTTATCAAAAAGTTTTAATTAAAACTGAAAATTTACGACCTCGTTTGACCAGCGGGTGGGCCGTTATATCACTTTAGGATGTAAAGACTTCCGCTCACTGATTTTCATCAAGCTCAGGTCAATGTAAGATTAATTTTCAACGTTTGGCTACCATGCACGGAATTCTTCGAAAGGAACTGTCGGAAGTTCGTTGTTTTTCTTTGGATCAAGAACGCGTGCAAGGCTGTTGCTGTTGGTGTTGTTGTTTTTGCTGTCTTCACAAGCCTGTCTTCACAACATGACTTTTCCAAATTTGCCATGATTTGCGGCTCTGTCTTGCCAGCGATTAAGAGTCCTAGTTTTATTTCGAATTCACGAATTTGTCTACGACAGTTTACGGTGAGTAATGAACTTCCTCGTACTTTAATTACTATCTGATGTACACAGGTTTTACCTGCCGTATCATGCACCCTGATATCGAATTTATCCGCCCCCTCCTTTCCACCTTAAATTATCTTTCGTGCTAATCAGCTGTTTTCGTTTTGTGTGGCAGAATGTTAGCTTCGCAAATCGAACACTAACAGCCAGAAAAACATGGCCTGTTTAATTGGTGATTACAAGTTAACTATATCTAGATTACAAGCCATCCCTTTTTTTGTTAGGGACACTGAGCGAGCGGACCACGCGCGCGAGCGAAAATTGTCTCCCGCGAGGAACAGTTTTAGCACGCTCGCGAGATTCGTTATAACAAAACTAAGGAATAAGGAACTGTTCATAGTCTAAACTATATCAAGCTTCCTGACGTTTCATCAAACCGCACAGAATAACAAAGCTTTCGCCTTCCAGCCCTCCGGGCCGTTTGATAGGGTACGGACATTACTGTCTATCATTTTTCTCAGTGTCTTGAGCACAGTTACACAAACCGAATTATTCTGTGTGGCGGGCGCTAGGAACTCGGGGGATGAGAAGACTTGGGGGAATCGAGCGCGCCCGCCACCTCTCCCATCCCCATTTTTACCACCTGCTAAGTAGGCTAAAACCAAATGCGCGGGGAAATCGGGAGTTTCCTCGCGGCGGTAATCGTTTGTGCTCGATTATCTTGGATGCACTCACTGAACGCAACACTGACAAGGATCCTCATGAAAATGAAGTCAATAACTGCAAATTGTCATCAGAAGCCGTCTCAATCTCTGTATTCTCTATAGTTGTATTTTAAAATGTTGGAAATTAACAAAATGCATGCTGGGATAAAGGAAATGTTGTGCCAATATCTAGCCGCTAATTTCGTTCCTGTTCAGTTTTCTTTCGTTTTTGTTTCTTCCTTTCACCGCTTTCTTTTGTTTTTCTTTCTTCTATTTTGATGTAATTCAATTCCCTTTCTTTTCTTGTCTCTTGGTTTCGTTTCTTTCCTTTCCTCTTTGTTGTTTAATTTCATATTTTTTTACACTAAATGGAAAAAATTAAGAGTTGAGCCATGTGACCCAGCTGTAGGTTCTGTTCCATCCACGTACTCGGTAGAAAGCAGCCATTTGTTAGTTTATCAGTCTATACTCTTCCTGATCAATTTATATATCTTCCTTGAGACTTTATCTTGTTTATCTTAAATTGCTATGTGTGCTTTACTGTGGTTCTCTTTCACGATGGGTTATGTTAACAACGGTGGTTCTAGCAATTGTGGTACTGTTTAGTATGCTGCACAGTTGGCCGGTTTACGTAGTCCTTTTTTAAATATGTAGAAAAAAATCCTAAAGTGAGACCATCACAATGTGAACTACTGAGCAGTACTTTCGTTCCTGTGGTGCTGTTTATTACGTTGAACAAGGTCAGTGGTCGAAGTTTGAGTCTGTGGATAAAATTCTAAAGTGTGACCATTCAAATGAAAGATACTGAGCAGTACTTTCTTGTGGTGCTGTTTATTAAAGGTGGTTCTAATTTTTGAGTCTGCGGGTGAAATCCCTAAGTGCGAGCATTCAAACTGAGCTACTGGTCAGTACTGTGGTACTGTTTAGTATGCTGCACAGTTGGCCGGTTTACGTAGTCCTTTTTTAAATATGTAGAAAAAATCCTAAAGTGAGACCATCACAATGTGAACTACTGAGTAGTACTTTCCTGTGATGCTGTTTATTATGGCAAAATGCTGTACAAGGTGGTTCTAACTTTAGAGCCCGTGCTTAGTTTGTATGAAATTCTTAACTGTTAACATCGATATAAAGGCAACTGAACAGTAGGTTTCTTTTGTTGGTGCTGCTTATTATGCTGCACAATGAATACTTTTACTGACTGTTTCAGATGTGATGGAATGCTAGCTCAAGTCTGATAAATCACATTGTAAGGCTCCCTCCCTGAGCAGATTTTTTCCTGTGGTGCTGTTTGTTATCTTCTACAAGTAAATCCAAAATTTTGGGTTTTGTGCCGTGAACAAAAACACTGTAGTGTGATCATTCAAATGAAAGCTACTGTGCAGTATTTTCCTGGGGTGCTGTTTACTATGCTGTCCAAGGTGGCATCCAGCTTGTACGTGTGTGAAAAGATTCAATACGTTTTAGTATTCAAATCAGAAAGCTACCGAGCAGTACTTTCCTGTGGTGCTGTTTATTATACTACGCAAGGTGGGTTAGCCTTTGAGATCATGAATGACATCCTAAAGTGTGAGCATTCAAATGATCGAAAGCTATTGTGTAGTGCTTCTCAGTACGTGAAATTGTTTATCATGTTGTACAAAGTGGTTTAATATTTTCTCACGCACTGCGGATGAGAGTCCAAGCGTGTAACCATTGAAATGAAAAATTAAAAACTTCAACTACACAGCGGTGCCATTCAGTAGTGATACTGTTTGTTTCACGCCGTTATACAGAATTAGTTTTCTGACCTACGTCTATATAGTATCGCAATTGAATGCAGTTGGTAGTGAATGCCGGTTGGCAATTCAATTAATTCTCGTCATGTTGAAAACCTACTAAAGGCTGGTTTCCATATGATCGCAGATCGCAGATCGCTGATCGCAATAAGGTCTGCGATCGTCTGCGATCATATGGAAACCAGCCTTTAGATAGAACATGGTTCTATCTTCGCAGGATCGCAGACGATCGCAGAAGTAGTTTCCATATGATCGCTGAGACGATCGCAGACCTTATTGCGATCTGCGATCTGCGATCCGCGATCATATGGAAACCAGCCTTAACACGATTCAAAAACAAAAAGACAGGAATTTTTATTATCAGGTTAGTCTAAGCAGCTTCTTGGTCTTTTCTAATCAGTGATATGCCTTGATAGCTTCAACTTTTGCTTGTGTAGCAGTCGTTTTGATTTCCTTCCAAGTGAGCACGAGAAGCGAACGAAAGCTTCCGAAGAGACTTGAAGCGGCAAAAAACTGGATTCCTTTCGGCCTTCCTCTCCCGTCCCTCCCCTTCCCATTTTTTTCTCATTTTCACGCTTCATGCCTTCCCAAGCCCTCCCGCGCTCTCAGAAGGGAAACGACTGCTACGACTGCTGCTTCAACTCCAACGTTACTGTCAGTTATTTTTTTTTTAATTTTCAGACAAATTTTTGCCACCCACAAATATCCAACTTACTAATCGAGGGGGGCAGCAAAAGAAGATTTACGTTAATGAAAGGCTTACCCGGAAATTAGAATTGAAGAGTTGAGAGCACACCCGACCTAAATGCATTCAGATCGCTTTATTGCGTTTCAGCTAAGATTCACTGAAGTTTTTTTTTTTGCATGTGACCTTGAATTCCTTCAGGAAACGTTACTTTAACGTTTTATCCGCTGCTTTGCGCTTCGTTTTGTGATGAAAACTGAAATCTTGCCTATAATCATAGGTTTTTATTGCAAACGAAGCGGGCGGGAAATTAGCTTCCTTCGTCGATCTCAGTCCCGCTCTTAATAGTGCGATGCCTTAACCAAAGATCTTAAACTTTGGCTTCTGTAGCTCTTTCTCCACTGTGCGTCTCCAAATATCTTTCGGCCTCTTCCTACTTTCTCTTGCCGAAGTCTGCATGCAGCTCAGATGTCGGGGCTGTGCGTGAGATCTCATCTTTCTCCATTCCTAACACCGCCCATGATGGCCAATCCATCACTACCGCAAAAAATGATCATCATAACTTAATTTAAATAATAGGCAAATATTTATTTGTCAGTTACATAAATTAAATATGATATTTATGTCAGGTAATTAAGGTCGGAGGAAACAGAAGCGAAGTTACTGAAAAAGGTTCTATATGTCTATAGTTCATATATATATGCTACAGTTCAAAGAGATTTTGGACAAAAGACTTTTATACATCTTTTGGATTTTAAAACAAAGGTTGCAAATGACTATTATTGTTCTAAAATCCAAAAGAAACATAAAAGACTTTTGACAATAACAATAATAGTCTTTTGTCCAGATTTGATTTTTTTTAACAATCTTTTAAGCCCATTGAATAAACGTCGACCTCCCCAAAGTTCGCTTTTTAAAGACAACTTTCAAACTAACTAGTCTGAGACGACCGTTTTGCTAGCTCTGTTCTATTTCTACTCTGCCACTGATTCTGTCATTATTCTACTGTTAATATAGTGGGAGCTGAGTATCTAAAAGCCTTAAGGTTTCTCGTGGGCTTCCTCGCTTCCTTTATTTTATAATTATTACACTGTCTTGTAATTCTTTTTATTGTGATAAAAAAACTCATAAACTTGAAACTTGTTAAACGCTGTCTTAAAGGGGCTATACGTGAAAATTGTTACGTTTTATGGTCAAAATTGTGCTGGAATTAAAACTACATACCTTATATGCAACTAGGACGTACTTGCAAATGGAACGCATCGAGTGATTTTGTCAAAGAGGGAAAAACGGTAATTAGTTTCTAACGAAAGAACTTGAAAAAATTGGGCCCGCAAATTTTCAAAGCTGCAATCCATTTTCTTCCAGGCCATTCCAAGCCAAAAAAATTTCAGTGAAACTAGAAGAGGTATATAAATAAGGAAAAAGACGAGTCCGAGAATAAAAATTATCGCACGGAACCAAGTTTTGATTTATGCAAGATATAATGAAGAAGATACAAAATTTCAACTCTATTCCTGCAGAGTCATAATCATGTCGTGTTACAAGGATATTACGTTAGCAGTATTTATACCCAAGATAATTAGCATATGGTACACAATGAATAAAGTTATTAGAAGAGGTATTACTTGCAAAAACTAACTGATCGTGGTCTCCTAAAAAGAAATATAGAGGGAGTCTCAACCAACCAACGAAAATAAAGGTTCAATTGCAACTGAAAGGCAGCGCCTTATGGCCTCTTGACGAAGTCGCCAGATGTCCTTACGATTTCCGCTCAGAATATTTCTAGACAAAAGAAACCACGCATCTGGGGCTCGTTTCTCGGCCGATCGATAACTTGGCTGCCAGGGTCAATTTTTCAAAACTTTTGGAGACTTTCTGATCGAGATTCAGATCCGCTTTCTACAAATCTATTTTTGGTAGTTACTGCCGTTAGCCGGGTACCTCTCTTTATCTTGTAAAGTTGTCAATGTTTCACCCTTCAAGGTTATTAAAAATCCAATTTCTGGTGCACACGTCGAATACGGTTTTTCGACTACGAATAGGTCTAGCGAAATTAAAAACCCACGCCTCATGCCAAGTCGAAAACTATATATCTGATAGCGTTCACAGTGCTCCTAAAACGGATTCAATCTGTCGCATTATTTTTGAAAGATAAATGGAAAGCTATGTAAAGTCTTGATATCGCTTTATTTGCAAGGTTGTCAGACTAAAATCGGCCGGCACCAGTCACTGGCAATACTGAAAAACGGATTTAACAAGACATTGCCCAGTAACTTATCGAGTCGGCAGGCAGGCCCCTGGCTATTAACATGAAAAATTATTGCATTGTGTAGTTCCATTTTTCTTTTTTACAAGCAGACGTTTATGCACCTGTCTCTTGCCGATCCGGAATGATCTGAATAAGTTCCGATCAACTAGAAATTATAGAGGATTTAATCAGTAAGATAACAATGCCAAGCCAGTTTATGGACACCCTGAGCAGGACTTCCAGGTCACATTTTGAAATGACCTGCTCTTCTTGAAGAATTCGAAAAGGGTCCAAGCAATTTCGATCTCAGTTACGCGGGCAACCGTTTTTCTGAAGTGAAAAAAAAAAAAAAAACCCTTCCTACAAAAAAATATTAATTCATTTCGACCGAGGCTTATGATCCGAATTTAATAGATGCGTGAAGCCTCCTGGTCGCTTGATAATCTTTCGGATTTGTCCATTTTCTTTCTCTGAGTCGAAATTTTCAGTTAATTTAAACCTGTGCACCTTTAAATAATAGGTAAGAGTTATCGTTAATTCAAGATCACTTTACTGAAAGTTAGGAAGTGTTAACTCGTATTTTCGCTTCCAAGAGACTAATACGCCCCCAAGATAGGAAAGATTATCTTTTTCTTTCAAAAGATGACGGAATATTATGAAATTAATAAAAAAATTCCATTATTCGAAGAATATCGCTTAATGAGCGAACTGACAAAACAGGGAAGCTTAATTTTGAATAGTCTCAATTGTTGCGTGGAGTTTGATAACGGAATCAAGCCCACGGAATAAAGCTCATTGAAAATCATTTTGCACAGCAGAAGGGTACCTGAACAGTTTTCGTTTCATATGGTCACTCTGCACTGCACGCTTTGCAAGATCTCCATTTTCTTTACTGTTCCAAACTATTGACCTTGGACACGGCCGAGTTGCAGGCGGCGTTTTTAATATATTGAATTTCTGTGGCTCTCGAAGGTGTTCATCTGCTCGAGAGAAGCTTACTGCCCGCAAAGACTTCCGGTCTTAAGAGGATCTCGCAGCTTCCGTGAAAGCGTGGGAGTATTTTTGAATCTCTTTTACTGCATTACGCATGCGCTATAGCGTGTTTTGTCAACTTGGCGAAAGTCTCGACAATTTCATGTCTTTTCCCTAAAAAAATTCCCAATTAAATCACAAGTCAAAATTGACTTTTGTTTTTAGCCAGCTCTGTACCAAACGTTCGACAATCCAAACGTCGTTTTATGACACCGAGAGATAAATTTGTTCAATTTTCAAACCGATTTGTCTTGAATTTTCCTTTTGATACGTCCCACGCACTTGCCAAGTACAATCTGCCCAACATCCTTAGCATCATGAACAATTGCGACGAGAGTTCAGAAAGTTCTGCCTTGTAAGAAAGCAAAGACTGACATCCAACTGTTCAGAAAAATAATCCGTAAGAAAGACTTCAAGAAACACCTGTTTCTTATATCTTGCTGACTTTTTCTATTATTGATAATTTTCTTCGACGTGGCCCCCCTAGCAGAAAAACGGTGGGCTCAAAATGTTTTGTTACGAAAACCGTTGTCCGAAGTAATTGTAGCGTGACACTGTCACGCAAAGGTTCCACTGCAGCAACCAAGTGCCCGTATGCACTTCAATTCACTTTCGGCGTTTCACGCGGACAGACCGAACTGCGAGATATAAATACGGAATTAATGATGTGCATTTCAAATAGTTGACATGACTGTGGAACGACTTTGTCAAAGCTAAATGTTTAAGAATCGGGCTAATTTAAATACCCGAAATGGAGCAAAACGGTTAGTATTTTTACGGGGATGTTTTGAAACAACCTGAGCGCTGAAAACAGCCATTTCGGTGTGTAGACAGCACGACACGGGTTTTGCCGCATCGTGATTTTTTGTTTAAATTTCCTGCAACGGCGGACCGAATCTTACAAATTACTGCTAACTTGGTGTTCATGTTGAACTTTTTTAGGCTATCCAAAGGCCAATTTTACAACAGGAATGAAGCCCCTTTGGCCAAACGGCACAGATCTTATGCAGCATAGAACACGCTTGAATGGACACACTGCGAAGTATGCCAAATCTGGGGCTACAACAAAACGACAGAAAAAATCTGGAAACGCTGTTCGGCCGAAGAGAGCTCTTCTTTGCCTGTCACTCGGCAATCCAATCCGAAGTGCTGCAATAAATCTCGTGGAATGGAAATATCCTTTTAAATAGCAATGTTTAACCCTTTTGGGGATTTTTTTCGCGGGATTTGCGGCCGCTGCGGTAATGTACAGTGGTTCATGTTATGATTTCGCTCGTTGTAGTCTAATATTATATCACTAAGATTTCTGTTACCAAGTTTGAGGCTTTACTTGAATGGATTTCTTATGTTCTCCTTAACTCTTGACTTAAGCCTTTTGACGTTATGATTTTAATCACAATTTTCGCGAACTGTGCCGCGTTGGCCGCTTACGAACCACTGCCTGCGAAAGACAGCAGTGAAATAAACGAAGGCCTGGTAGGTTTTTGTGCTGATTTAAGCTTACCCCTTGTGCGGGATTTTTATTTTTTCTAGTTTGAATATTCATGCTGTGAAATGTGGTTTTGGTTTTAACTTGAGGAAAATATCATCGGCTTTACAATGGCTTAGTCTTTATGATCTGGCAAAAATATATACATATTTTTAGAATCCAAAAGCGTTGTCAATTGTATGAAACGAGCGATGCACCGGCCTCGTAAAAATATTAACACTGATATTTAATATATTGCGGTAGATTGTATACCATATACCCATATATTTCTTACCTTGTTTTAAGTTAAAGATGAATTTATTATTGGCTCAGCACTCCGCTAAGAGGTTAAATCTTCGTGGAAAACAGCTCTTGCATTTGTTTGGGGTCAGACATTTAAGATTTGTAATATTTAGACGGGCTTCGATTCCTATGTATCTACTTTAGGTCAGCGATATTTTTCTTGAACAGATAATCGGTGAGGTGTCGTTGATTGTTCGCTCGAAAGTTTGTATTTGAATCGGCTGTTTCCTTTGTTTAGGTACAGAGAAATTGGATGCGACTTCAGGCGAAAAGCGTAAATTGTCGCTGCTTTTCCATAATTGTGAATGTTTACTGCGTCTCGCAAACATGACTAGAATTGCTGCTCACGAACAAAGACCGGCTTCGCTCGTCTCGTGTCACCAGGAAAACAAAATTGCGCCCAGATTCATAAACTTTAATTCATTCGATACAAAGACAGAATTTGATCGTGTTTCTTCCAATTAAACTTTAATACCAAGAAAAGCAATGCGTTTGAGTGTAATCCGATGAAACCGCCGTTGTTAATTTCTAAGTCGTGAACTTGCGAGAAATCGATGACTTTGAATGTAAACAAAGCTTCGCTTACTTAGTTTCGTTTGACCCTCTGACAACTTATAAAATGTCACAGAAAACAAATCGCATAAAATATAGGCGTTTACACTGAGTTCTTAAAAGATATGCCAATTTGTGATCAGAAAACGCTTGAAAAAAATTCGTGTTTTCCCTTGTTTTAATCACGGTAGAGGACATGTTTTTGTGAGGTTTCCTCGTTGCCGATCAGGATATGTTCAGAATGCCAAAAAAAGTCTTGTACAGTCGATGTTTATCTCTGAACGTTATTGAATTAGGAAAGAACGAGCTGTGATTGTCTAACGCGAGATATTTATAATGAGCCCAGCCAAGTCATTGCGCATCCGTGTAAACCTGAACAGGTTCTCAAGCTATTCTTTAATTTGTAATACGTATCTCGGTTGTTTAAATGTTTAGTGTTTGGAAGGAAGACATGCTTTGAACTTACAACAACCCTTAACTGTGCCATTTTCGCAGACATAATAGTTTTCAAGACTTGCTCTGGTTTCTTTTTAATCCAAGAAAAATATTAATCGTCGTGGCAAACATAAAATGGGCTCGTTTATAACTTTGTAAACCTTGTGAACTCCGAAATATGGAAAATGCAAGTAAATTAATAAGACGGTCGAGAGAGGCAAATTTTTTAAAAATTTATTTGAGGCGACTCTTTCTCTCCGATCTAAGAGCTGTTTTGTCTGCTAAAATTAGAATTGTTAATCTAAGATGGAAGCATTAAGGTTACTATTTTTTGTGGTTTATTACATCATAATTATTCGCACCTAAAGGGTAAATAAATTTTTAAGTAATTAACAGTGTGGTCATTCTTAAGAGATTTTTTAATTTTTGTTTGTTTTTGTCCAAAAACAAAAGACAAATTTATTTATTAAGTGCAGTGATACACGGCTGAGCTCTCAGGGTAGAGTTTCTATGAACCAAGCATAATATAAAATTTGCAAATAAACCGTTATCAGTGCCTCGGCAGGGCTTTGGTCCAGCTTATGCGTACTTATAAATTAAAGTACTTACAGTTGAAATATACAGTTCGTATACTGGATGAAATCTCAACTTTGCCTCAAGAAGGTGTACATGTACACAGAATTTGGGTTATGGTGACATTAAGCGCCCCCTACTGTTTTTGCTTCCAAAATGAGAAACTTATGCATAATTCTTCAATTATTGACTAAGTAAGTAACGGTGTGTTTTATACAGAAAATTTAGATGTCATATGAAATATTCCACATCTGTTGGGTGATAAGAGAAACATTTCTGATCAAGTCATTTGCATTGTTCTGTTATTTTTGTCCTTTTGCACACTAATTACTGTCCAGATTTTCTTTGATTTCAAAGAATGCCCATATAATTACAGCATGAATGACCAATCTTGTCAGCCTTCATCCCATTTAAAGGTCCAAAATGCCAAAAATAAAATCCTTAGAACTCGCATCAGATTGCAGAGGAGTGATTTGTACCAGATTAGTCTTAAACAGCGGGGGCAGTTGTAGTGTTAAACTATTTCAAGTGTTCTTAATTAGCCTGTGAAGCAAGCGTTTCCATGGAGTTTTCTGCTTTCTGTATTTTGGATGTGTGCCGCGCAGCTAGCCATACAGCGAAAAACGCACAAACAGAAATGTTTGCTGTGCATGCTAAAGTGTTGTAGGCGGGACAAGGTTGAAATTGACTCTACCTCAGGGAGCCAAAACTTGTGCAAACAACTGTAAATTACTAGTTGTGCAGTAAATACAGCTGGCTCAAAGAAAAGGCAGTCCCCCACAAGACTTTAAGGAGATTTTAACACGATATAGTACATGTCGTTCAAATATGGTAAAATGCCAAGCAACTTATAATCAATTTTTAAGAAGGTGTTGGTACCATTCAAAGTTGGCGCCTTTCTGTCTATGGGCAATTTTTAATTATTATGCTAAATATTCTATAACTGAAAGACAAATTATTCCAAGACAAACCTGTATTCAGTAAAAGCCCTTGGGGAATGGATTTTTGCCCACTTAACACAGGGTGACTGGCTTGAAGTGACAAAAGAGATTTAAAATTAATGTAGTAGAAATCCACCTAAGAAGAATTGGCCATTTAAGAGCTTTCTCCTCTCTTTGTCATTAAGTTTTTGTTTAGAGAAATTACGTACAGGATTTGATTACCTGTATCATGGCCATACTTAATTTATGCTGTCATGGTCTCCTTATATGAAGTGACCATGGTGAAGACAACGGAAATACGCTCAATGGGTGACTGTGACCACTTAAAGGTCATGTTTACAGTAAATAAAGGGAGTAATGTTTGGGACATTGAGTTTTCTAACTGGCCATTTGATAATATAGGGCCAATATTTAATACAGGCTTGGATCATGCATGTGTCTTGTTAACTAACTAAATAAAATAAATAAATAAATATGAAAGGGAAATAGGGTTGGAAATTTTAACATCTGAAGCCTGCAAAAAAATTCACTTGCCCAAACCCCACCTGATTTTTTTTCCAATATCCCAATGCAGGGAGCTTGCAAAATCTTGAACAACTGACTTGCCCCAGATCACAGGCCATGGATCCACTGCTGCGGTCCCAATACCCCCTTTCTGACCAGACAGTCATGAATGTACAGCTGTAACATTGTCTGATCTTGTTGCATTGCTATACATTCACAATGTATTTATTATCACTTTGCTTTATTTTTGATTTGTAGGAAGTTGCTGAATATGTGTTCTTAGCAATCTTCACATTAGAGGCTGTTTTGAAAATAATTGCCTATGGCTTCCTGTTTCATCCTGGAGCTTATCTTCGAAATGGATGGAATATCTTAGATTTTGTAATTGTAGTTGTAGGGTAAGTGAGGACCATGCACACTCTTAAAGGGGCAGTATCACGCAAATTTGCTGTCATTTCAAAACCCAAAAATGCTAGTCTGTCAGCAGAAACAACGAAATAATTGTCAAGTTTGTTATAAATTATCACCCCAGTGCAATAAAACTGTTGATTAGTGTCTCTGGCCAGAGACAGTGTAGGTCGTTATGGATTGAAACAGGCATATGTTTTTCAAGTTCTTGCAATTTTGTTTTCAAAATGTGCTAGAGCAGATCATGAGTTGTCCCTTTCAAGAATTGAGTTGGTTTCTTTTCTCTCGTCATTCCAGAATTATTTGGCAGGTGGTTGAAGGTCTTATCTCATCATTTTTGACAAAAGATATAAAAAACCCCATGATACTTCCCCTTTAAGGACGATGCCTTTCTTTTGCTACTGCGCATACATTCTGCGCATCATGAGATGTTCCAAGAACCTCTAATTTTTTAAAGAAGGTGCCTACAAATTCAAGGGTCTTAGCAAGGGTTTTTAAAATCCAAAAAGAAAATTGGAGTAACCATGCATTTTTCAGAGATAATTTATTAACTTTCAATATGAAAAAAAAAAAAGCCATACATTGCTATGTTTTTTCATAAACGCTTTTTGGACAATTATTGTTGCTTAACTTTCTCTTAAAAATCTGTGATTATCCCCAATTTTCCTTTTGGATTTAAATGACCTCACTAAGATCTGCTTTTCTCGTATGGTCATAACTGGGGCAACGTTACCCCTGCATTAGGAGGAACCGTCTTTAACTTGCCTTTAACAAATACATGTAGAGCAGTAAAGCAAGACATACATGTGAATAAATATTCTGCATTGTGAAGAAATTAATTTTTGTTAGGTTATTGGGTCTTGAATTTTCTTACGATCTTGTCAAATCTCGGCTTATGTATAAATTGTTAGTTAAATTGACCTAACACATCCTGTTCATCACATCTTTAAAATTATTTTGATATTTAAGTTCTTAATTTTTGAATTTTTTGATATTTCAGTCTTTTATTTGTCTTAGTATTCTAGCCAATTATTATTATTATTATCAATTAACTCTTGGTCGTGATGAATATATGTTGCTGACTTGCCAACTGTAACATCCCAGTCTGTCCATTTTATCCCATGCAAACCCCAGGTGCATTTCAGGAGTGTGGCCAATGTGCAAGCCAGCCAGCCAGCGAGCCAAACGTACGAGCCATGCAAGCCATGCGAGGCAGACGTGCGAGGCATAAACAAAACATGCGAGGCTTGCGAGGCATGAACAACCCCCAACATAAATGCTAACCGTTAAACTGACTGGGGAGCTATTTAGGCTAACCAGAGTGCTTTTTAGGCTAACCTGAGTGCCTCGCACGTCTGCCTCGCATGGCTCGCTGGCTCGCTGGCTCGCAGATTG
This sequence comes from Pavona decussata, assembly GCF_977016875.1. Taxonomy (NCBI): domain Eukaryota; kingdom Metazoa; phylum Cnidaria; class Anthozoa; order Scleractinia; family Agariciidae; genus Pavona; species Pavona decussata. The sequence goes on from NW_028145483.1 coordinate 1,472,772, forward strand.
TCAAGACCCACATTTCAGATATTCAGCAAATATACCATTTGCACATGGTAAACTAACGAGGACAAAATAATTACATGTAAATACACAAATCATACATGTAAAGCTGTATCTGTTCGAAAATCTAACAAAATAATTATTGGTCAGGAGTACAGTAGCCAGGAGTAACCAACATAACTTGTAAGTTTTTAGCACGTGTGACAGAAATGATGTTCTCACAAAAAAAGTATTTCAGACTTAACTTTCACATAACTTGCTGTTGATCAGTGTTACATGAAAGTTTTCAGGTCAGCTTCTTAGGTAAAAAATGGACCTGGTGCTGATGTACTGTACAATATACTAACTTTAGTAAATTAGTTGTTACTTGTAAATTTTGTGGTGCTTGAACAAAGAAATAAGATCATGTTTACTTTTTTCAAATGCTGTTTCTTTCTTTTCTTTTGCAGAATAGCAACTATTTTAGTAAAGGCATTTTTGAGTTCAGGAAGCTTTGATGTCAAAGCACTCAGGGCATTCAGAGTTTTACGTCCTTTAAGATTGGTTTCTGGTGTCCCAAGTAAGTGAAAGGTTACTGCACCTTTTAATAACATGCAGACTCTGAAGTTCAAGATTCGAAGAACCGTTATGCTTTTCACTGCTGTTAATCACCACAGTGGACCTCTTAGAAAACAGTAACAATTGGCTCAACAGGGTCAAAAGGTCATGTCTGTGTGCTGTTATTGAGGGTTTTGCTAAAAGGCGGCCTGTGGCCCACAGCCCACCTCAAAGCCCAAGGCCCGGTGGCCGTGGCCCCCACTTTCTAGTTCACAGCCCCACAGCCTGAGGCCTACCTCAAATGTGACGGCCCAGTTTTTTTTTCCGGTTAGCGTACATAGCACCTCGGTTAGCCTAAATATCTCTCCAGTTAGCCTAGTTTAGCTATGGTGGGTTCCTAATCCCCTTTCTCAGTGGTTTCCTCCTCTGTACCTTCTGCAGATCACTCATCCCCTTTACTCCCAAGTTCCTGCCCAGCCCCTCCCCCCCATCTATCCCCACTCCATGATAGTGGGTATGGCTATCTACAGGGGTAAGGCTAACCTTAGGAGAGGACTTTGTTTTGTATACAGTGAAATATCGCCCAAGAAAGTGGTCAAAACTTCTATACTCAATCAGGACCCACCAACCCACACAATAAATGGTTGTCTCTGTCTGCAGCCCCTTTCTTCATCCTCAATAGATGGTGTCTTTATTGCAGAGCCACCCCTCTATCCAGCAAAAAATGACGATGAAATTCAAACCTCACTTTTCTTGTTCATCTATCAATGGTGACCCTTGCTAGCTGAATTTGAACTCAAGTTTTAAAGCAACAATTTTCTCTGTAATGTTCATGAGATACATGTAGGTGGTGTCGTCGATAACCCCCCTACCCCAGACAAGGTGGGTCCTCTTGGAACAAACTTGTTATGACCAATTCCCCTGCGAGTAATCTTTAATTTGTAAATTTTATTGGAGTCATGCCTTGTGGATACCCAGTTCAGCTCCATTTTTTTTAAGTCTACCCAAATTTCTTAATGGTATGAGAGATATTAAACATTTGAGAAAAATTATTACACACACTTTTGAAATTGAAAGACGCTTAAGATTACTTTATGTTGATCCTAGAGTTTAGGTGTGATTGTAAAGGCGAAGAATTTAATATGCTTTTATTTCTGACTCTTTTACTGGTGTTTGTTTTCAGGTTTACAAGTTGTGCTTAATTCAATCATCAAGGCACTAATTCCACTCTTCCATATAGCCTTGCTGGTAGTCTTTGTTGTTATAATTTATGCAATTATTGGCGTGGAGTTGTTTATGGGACGGCTTCACAAGACATGCTATGACAATACAACAGGTAATTGATTCAGTTATGTGCGATATATCTGCTTGATTGTTGCATGGATGTAAAATACTTCATTTACATGTATCCTTAAGTTTGAATATTATGTAGGGGAATGCTCGTGTTAAAACACGTCTGTTTGAAGGTTGGTTGTTTAATTAACCCTTTAAGCCCTAACAGTGATCAGGATCAATTTCTCCTAGTGATATCAGCTTATTCAACTCCTGAGGTCATGAGAATTAAGGATATGATCACCCAAGGGGAATTTTCTTGGTATTTTAATTTAATTAATAACTTCTCTCCAGTACTTTTGTAAGAAAAGTATTGGGACAAGATAGGCGAATTTGTTCTTTGATATTAGGGGTTAAAGTGTTAACTATTCATTTTTCTGCCAACAGGAGCTGAAGCCATGGAGGAACCCCACCCTTGCAGTTCAGGAGGATCAGGGTTTCATTGCGATGCTAGCCTGGGACAAGTTTGCGAGGGAGGCTGGAAAGGGCCCAATTATGGAATTACAAATTTTGATAACATTGGCCTGGCTTGTATGACTGTGTTTCAGTGCATCACTCTGGAAGGTTGGACTGATGTTATGTATATGGTAAGTGGTCCATACCATGTAATATTTTAAAGTTCCTTCTATGCGCTCAACAACATGGAGTTGTTGTTGTGCTGAGCCAGTTCTACAAGGAAGTTGGCAAGTGTAGTCATACTTTATCAAACCCTTCTGAAAGGCTTTTCCCAGGCAATTCAAAAGAACAATGAAAGAACAACAATACAAAAACAATGAGCTAGTTCATACATATTAATGCGTCTTACTAGATGCGCGTCTGCAGAATTTTAGACGCGTATACATGTACATGTCCGCAGCAGACATGTCATACATGTATGTTTTGGTTTGCTTAATTCTGACCTGCGCTGTAAATTAGTAATGCAAAGGGCTCTGTTGGCCCTAGGGGGAAGGGGGGCTTACCTATTTTCAAGCCTCAAGCTACCATCTGGAGCAGATTTTCCTGGTATTTTTGGGGAATTTGAGCTGCAAATATAGATGAATTTATGCTTTAATGTAACTAAATGTAATTTCATAGGCAAAAGTTAGGCGCAAGCCAATGAAGTCAGCGGTCTTGTTTGTGACAGTATGTGATCTGTGGGGCGTTCCATAGGTCCTAGCAGGGTGGGGATCATTTGCTGTGCAGCGAATTGTTGCGGATTCTTGCCTGTTTTTTCGTAACTGCAAGTTATCATTGACTGTGGTTATCACTTCTTGCTCATGCGTAACAGTCGTGAGGCGGCGCTTGACGTTATTTTGCCTGATCTGTTGGTTTCCGCGTGTTTTTGGTAACATGCAAATGTTATGTACCCAACATATTTAACATCCCCTCCTTGGGTTTGGCCTGACTCAACTCACTTATGGGGCACTCTGGATAAATGCCATGATTTTGGAAGTTTTCATTGTTTTGTTTTGATTAAAAATTAAAGTTGAGGTTAATAAGTAATAGATGAACACCAAAACAGTCTGCTGACAACCTGGAGTGCTCTTGCATGTCTGGTAGTCATCTGTGTACAAAATGTTTATACCTCTGTCATTTCTTTCGTAAATCAGATCCTATTTCATAAAAATATACTCAGATTGCAGTCTTAATAATTATTTTCTTGTAACAGTTGTTTTAATTTCTTTTTTTCAGATAAATGATGCAGTAGGGAATTCATGGCCCTGGATATACTTTGTTACCCTTATCATCTGGGGCTCCTTCTTTGTGCTCAATTTAGTTCTTGGTGTCCTTAGTGGGTACGTGATAATGTTTTGCCATTTTGCTAAAGGGTTTTAGTGAGTGAAGCATCAAGAGACATTACCAAGACACTTAACATGTGGTGCATGACAAGTTGTAGGCTTAATTGCATTCGACACAGTAAGAACGCACTCCTAATACAGATTGGAGTTGAGATTGTATGGGACAACGTTGATTCAATGTATGAATGAATGGATCTTGGGACACGTATCTGGCATCCCCCACAGCTTTTGCAGGGACGGATGACATCATCGCCAACTTGGAGAGGGAGGCTGGGATCGAGATCATCGAACACGCTCCCTAATCTTTGATTATTACTAGGTTGTGCGAAACTATTAGTATCACAGGCTCGTCGTCAGCATTTTGCATACCAATCTCATACCCAGAGTCCTCAGGCTCTTTGGCCAGTGGTTGGTCACCAGGAGAGACTCTGGGGAACTGGAACTCGTTACTGCAGATTTCCGCAGTAAAACAATGCAAGCTGTTACGAGGCATCCAATCAAAAAATTTAAAAATTCCAGTTCCCCAGAGTCTTTCCTGGCAACCAACTTCTGGAAATTTTAGAGCTAGAGGACTCTAGGTATGAGATTGGTTACATACAACAAACCCACACTGTCTGAATTGGCCTTAAGAAGCATTATCTTGCAGAGTTCAAATGTCATGTCTTCAATGATGAATGTTTCCATTTTTCATCTTCTCTCACAGAGAATTTGCCAAAGAAAAGGCAAGGGCCCAGAAAAGTGGGGAATTTCAAAAATTTAGAGAAAAGCAGCAAGTGGAAGATGCATATAATGGCTATCTTGATTGGATCACACAGGCTGGTAAGAATCATTCAGTGAAAATTAAGAGCGCCTAGAAAATTCACAAATTTTGCAAAACATCCACCTGCAAAAAAGTCAGCAATATTATATAATAATTGCAACTCTTGGTGTCTTTGTTATCTCAATAGAGGACATTGAAGGTGACAGTGAGAGCGAAAATGGAGAGGAATCAAAGAGCTCAAGGAGAACTTGTAAGTACATTAGAAATTGGAGTGAAACAGCAATGACTCTTGGTAATACCATTTTAACAAGTAATAGGTGCCTTGAATTAAGAGGTCACATGACTCATGCTTCCCCAAAATAATAGACCATTTTCAAGTTGCTTTGAACCTCATTAGGAAAACGAGGCTTAGTGCATGGTTTTTATTGTGAAAATTCGTTTTCATTTATATGCAAACAAAATTAATTTTCACATGAAAAGCCTTGCACTTACAGCTGTAGCCTTGCTTTCATAATGAGGTTCACAGCAACTTGGAAATGGCCTATTAGTTGAAATACTGATGATCAATGCTGCCAGTCTGTATTTGCAACAAAGTAGAAGGATTTGTGTAACTACCATTTTGGAAGTCACAACCCTTAATGGCCTTAGCTCCCACAAGTCTCCTGTAGCTCAGTAGTAGAGCATCCGAACTAGAAATCGGAAGGTCTTAGGTTCCACTCCTGATAGGCGCACTTGGATTTCCTTTTTCCGAGTATGTCTGTGTCACTTTGAATAATACATCATTTCTAATTAATTTACCAGGCTTAAAATATCCCATCACATTTATTCCATTACCCATATGCAACACATCGACATTCAAATCCTGGCAGTATGCAGGATGTTTGTCCCATGAACCTAGTTTAATGGCCTTAGCTCCCACGAGTCTCCTGTAGCTCAGTGGTAGAGAAAATCCGAACTAGTAATCGGAAGGTCTTAGGTTCGACTCCTGATAGGAGAACTTGGATTTCCTTTTTCGGAGTATGCCTGTGTCACTTCGAATAATACATCATTCTAATTAATTTACCAGGCTTAAAATACCCCATCACATTTATTCCATTGCCCATATGCAACACATTGACATTCAAATCCTTGCAGTATGCAAGATGTTTGTCCCATGAACCTAGTTTAATGGCCTTAGCTGCCACAAGTCTCCTGTAGCTCAGTGGTAGAGCATCCGAACTAGTAATCGGAAGGTCTTAGGTTCGACTCCTGATAGGAGCACTTGGATTTCCTCTTTTGGAGTATGCCTGTGTCACTTCGAATAATACTTATGCTCAAATTTTCTGTGTAAAATAACAAGGCATCTCCTAAATACTTCCTTGACGTTTTAAAGGGACTATGTCACCCCAGGTGCATGCGCGTGCGTTTATGAGAAGCACTTTGAAATCGTTGGCTCAACTTTTCAAATACTGTCGGAGAGTTCAGGAAGCTGTTTTCATCTGTTTGAATCGCGCTAATCTTCGGAAAGTTAGTTGAATGTTTTATTTACAAACGTTTTTTGTAATTAGTAATTAGAGAAGCTGTTTGTTGCGTTATTTTTTAAAGCTTTTGCAAAGGCGGAGCAGCAAAAATCCCGCGACGAGTTGTATGCAAATTAGTCTCAACCGCACTCTACTGCGCATGTGCCCCAGCTGACATATTCCCTGTAAACGGTGAAGATGATTCAGCATAAAACTCGGCCCAATCCTCTGACCACTTTTGAAAGCAAAATAGCTCAACTTTGAGCGTTTGTAAAATCTACAAGTTTTACCCCAGTACTCTAAAACTTCGGAATCGTATATGTTAAAGTGCAAATTATGTAAATACACAAAAACAATTTTCGCTTCGTAGGCACTTTAAAAAAACTTCCAATCTAGATATTCATCTTCGAAATTACCAATGTTTCCAATGCATCATTTCCAGATGATAATAAAGAGATTAGAATCGCGTTTACAGCAAACGACAAACGCGAGGTTCGCGTTTATGTTGTCTTCAAAAAATGAGGACATAAATGAGAATAGAGCAAACCAATTCTGGCCTTTCATGGTAAAGGAAGACTAATCAATTTTTCGCAGAAACTGAAAACAGCAAGCGACAAATGAAGGATAAACATGGTCACGTTTCCAATCATTTCTGCCTTTTGCCGTAAAAGTAATTCTGAATCTTTTTATAATCTTTGCTCTTTTCATTTGCAGCAAAGCACTCAAGACTGGATGACATTGAGATGGTGGATAAAAATGAGCGACAAGAAATTGCTGTGCAGGAAACTCATCATGGATGGTGCCATAACGAAAAGTAAGAAAGTTGTTCGGTCAGTCCGGCACAGCATTCTTCAAGTTTCAAGTTTCTTTATTTGCACATACACTGTATTAATTTAACACAAATAACAGGAATTAGGAAGAAAGGAATGTGGAGGTGTGAAAACGAAAACCCATGCAGGGCTGTCACTAAGATTTCAAGTTGCTGGATAAATACAACAAGTAGGCGGGGAATCAAACAGCTAGGAATTTCTTTTTCTTCGGCCACGTTCTTAGTAACCGAGGAAAATCCCTGGCCCCCGCCTCTCAATGACAGCCCTGCCATGGGGTTAAAAAGTGTTTACACACCTGGGCCCAGTTGTTCAAAGCCCAATTAAGCTAATCCTGGATTAATGTGAACTTTGATTTAAGTTTAAATACTAATCGGTAAAGATTTTTCCAAAAGATTTTTGGCCCTCAGTTTTGACTTAGACTTCTCTTTCCTTTAGCTTAAAATTAGGCTTTAAAACCACTTTTAAAGAGCGAGATGAAAACCTCGATTAACTTTTAATCGTAGACTAGCGTTAATCGGCTTTCGAACAACCCGGCCCTGATCTGTTAATTAACAAAAGGATATCTGCATTTACATTAATCTTAGTTAGCGAGCGTACATGGAAATAAGCAAACATAGGTATGTAAAATAAACGAATAAGTAATGAAAAAGAAGAAGAAAAAAACTAACTATTTAACTAACTAACTAACTGACTGACTGACTGACTGACTGACTAACTAACTAACTAAATAAAAAGAATAAATAAATAAATAACTATGCAGGGAGATAGTTGAGACACTCTCCCCAGATCGCGCTCGTCTTTACAAACCAAGATGGCGGCAGTTCGACCGTAGCGTCCGAGTCTCGAAAATCCCACGGAAAAATAGGGGGACTGTGAACAGTCTAGCTAACTACCATCATTTTTCTTCTGACAGGAAAGTGTTAAAACGTTGGCATCATCGAACTAGAAGAGAACTGCGCAAAGCCGTCAAAACCCAAGCATTCTACTGGATTGTCATAGTAGTTGTATTTTTGAATTCGTTAACATTGGCGTTGGAACATTATGGCCAGCCACCCTTTCTAACAACGTTTTTAGGTGAGAATAATGTCGAGAAGGCAAACGTATCACTGATGATTGTTTGCTGTTGTACCGAGTGTACATGCATAAGCGCCTTGCTTGTGGTCGCTTCAGATGAATTAACCTGCCACTAAACTCTCTGCGGGACGTGTGAAAACACGAAATCACAGACATCCCCGATCATCTACGATGGTCGGCGATCATTCCCGACATCGGCGATCGTTTAGATCGGTATCGCCGATAGGCGTTACTTTCATCGAGTAAACAACAAAATCTGGGACAATCGGGAAACAACGAAATCGCAGATTATCTGAGATTTTCCCGATATAGGAAAACCAGACCTAAAAATATGCATTATGTCCAAGAAACAAATGATTGGGAATCAAGAAGAAAGCTAGAAAAAAATATTGATATATAAAACGGCTTTGAACAATCAACCACCCAAGACGAACAGGAAAAGGACACTTTCAAAGGTTCTTACGATTATTCATTTCTTTCTCTTTCAGATATTGCAAATAAATTATTTTTAGGTATATTTACTGTTGAGATGCTTATCAAGATGTACTGCTTAGGAATACATGGCTACTTTGCGTCGCTTTTTAACAGATTTGACTGCTTGGTAAGTGAATTGGTGATGATGGTGGCTAAATTTTTCACTGCAAATAGTTGCAAGCGAATTTTGTTTGGGTCTTATCCTAAAAAGTTTCCGTGGCTATTGAAGACCAAGTAAAAGACCAACCCTTATAATCATCATCGTCATTATCGTCGCATGCGCATGCGGTGCAAGTCGCCAGAAAATGTTGCTCGTATTACTTTGCCTTTAGGTAGCACTTTTCAGTGCAGTGTGGATACGCGTGTTAACCTGTGGTTTGTCATATCCTTCCTTCTCAGGTTGTGGTGAGTAGCTTATTAGAGCTGGCCATTGTTGAAGCCATGAATCAGCGACCAATTGGTATCAGCGTTCTTCGTTGTGTTCGCTTGCTTAGGATTTTCAAAGTAACTAGGTAAGCTATAATTGGTTAGTGGGTTAGTTTATAAAGGAAACTGTGGTGCTGCGTCGTTGGGGAGTAGAAACGAACGTTTAGTTTATCAACAGTTGATAACTAAAGGTAGAGAGATTTAAGTGCTAATCTCTTTACGATGGTCGATTTACCTTTAGTTATCAACTCTGTTGATAAACCAACCAAACATTCGTAAGCTATAATGGGTGGTAGATTTTCTGCGTACCTTTTCTTCTCTGGCGGCCGTGAAATTTCCAGATGAGTTCCACACTTGTTACTTATTGGAGTATTGCTTTTTTATAAGAAGCTCTCGAACCCCGTAAAATACTTTTTTTGATTCACGAGAATTTTCTTAAGCCATTGACAAATTTTTCAATAATTTAGTGCCTTTATATCGAACCAATAAACTGTCTCCTTGATAAAAAAAACTCACAACAGTAGAACTACAGTCGTGGACAAAACTGTGGTAAAACGTTTTGTGGACCTTCAAGTTTCACCGCTACATTCATACATCAACAGCTCGTCCTTCCCCCTAACATCCCCCCCCCCCCCCTTTCCGCCGCTGAAAAATGTCTTGGTAATCGTCCGACCTTCAAAGCAACGTTGAGTTGTGTTTACATTCAGAGTGAAAACTAATTTTCATAATAAAAATTGACTCTGAGCCTCGCTTTCATAATGAGGTTCAAAGCGACTCTTAAATGGCCAAATGAGCCTGCGTGGGAGCAGTGGGAATTGCTTTACCTTGCGAAGTGGGGTCCCAGTGACTGATATGAACATTCTGATTTCAGGTACTGGAGTTCTCTTAGTAACTTGGTGGCATCGCTGTTGAACAGCATGAGGTCCATAGCTGGTCTTCTCTTGCTTCTCTCTTTATTTATGCTGATCTGCTCACTTCTTGGAATGCAGATCTTCGGTGGCAAGTGAGTGGGATTCCTTGTTTATTTTTCGCAGTCTCGGTTATACAGTGTTTGTAATACATTCCGTTGACGTAACTTCCAAGAATTTGGTGACAAAGACCTCAAGATCCACGTTTACTGCTAACTGCGAACTGCAGTTTGAGGTTGGCGTTTGGCGCTAGAGATTGGCAAAGCATTAAGATTGAATGATGCGCAGTGCGTCGCTTTGGGCAGCCATATTGAATTTCCATGACGCTCAACGTTGGTACTGATTTGAGACGAGAAAAAACTATAGAATCATTCCTTTATTGATCTTTTAATTCACAGAAAACAACAGTGAAAGGTTGTTTTGTATATCACGAGCATTCACGCGTGGGAACACGCAAATCAGTTCTGAGGTATTAAAATGACTTAAGTGAAAGCGTGCCTTCTGTCGTCGAAAACGTCACCAAATAACATAGACTGTGACGGTAAGCGCCAGTCACGTGACTACTAGTGCATTGCGGTTAAAAAGGCCATACCCTTTTACCGATTTTTGTTTGACTTTTTGTTTCCTCCAAGGTTCAACATGGATGACGATCAAATTCCACGCAGCAACTTTGATTCCTTCTGGAGAGCACTTATCACAGTTTTTCAGGTACGAAATGCTTACTTACCACAACCACGTTGAACCGTCAGTATATTGCTATCCTGGATTATTTCGCTTGCAAAAAAATATCTGTGGTAATTGAAGATCAAGTAAGACCAAGTAAAAGACCAGCCCCTTATCATCATCATCATCATCATCATCATCATCATCATCATCATCATCATCATCATCATCATCATCATCATCATCATCAATTTTAAATTAATGAGTATTGCTGTTTTGTCTATCCAGATTTTGACGGGTGAAGACTGGAATGCGGTTATGTATGACGGCATTCGTTCATGGGGCGGCATTGGAGATGGAGGCGCTATTGTGGCCATCTTGTATTTTATTTTCCTTGTGGTGGTCGGAAACTGTATCCTTTGGAGACGAAATGATGTTCTAATGACATTAGGGAGGTTAAGCGACGACGACGGCGACAACAACGCCACAAAAAATAGGTTTAATGAGGAAAAGCAATCGCTCTGCACGTGCGTTTTACATTTTGGTACGTTTCTCTGCCGTCCTATGCAAAACAACAACGTGAAATGACCAAATGCAAAGTTTTGTGGAGAACGTGAGCATACGACGGTGAATTTTTCATTTTCTTTCTTAACTTGAACGCCATTCCTACCAATTTGGTTCCTGGACAGTTCGCCATTTCTGTAGAAGTTGAACGAGTTGAAATAATCGCAAAGTAGCACAAATGAAATAAAGTTATATTTTCAGGTGACGTTTTCGTTGGCGTTGCCGCCGTCGCTACTCAACTTCCCTAATAAGAGCTTATAAACTACAACATTACAAAAAAAAAAAAAAAAAGAAAATCTGCGTTTCGAATGTAGGATTTAATAGGCCATAGAGAAAACGTGGTTGGTGATGTGATTTTCCGTAATACTTTGTGCCAATATGGGAGTGGATTCGTTAAAAACCGAAGTAATCGCTCAGGATTCGTACGGGTCATGGAAAACCTGGAAAGTCATAGAATTTTGTAATTTCGTCTTCTGGGCCTGGAGAGTCATTGAAAATGATGATTATGGAAAAAAATCACTGGGAAAGCATTGTTTGAGGTAATAAAAAGGAAGAAGATGAACAATCAAAAAAAAAAAAAAAAAAAAAAAAAGACGAAAAGGAACCAAGAACCAGATTTTCCCTCATTAGAAATAAACACTGCGGATTATGACACTATAAAAGGCGGACGCTTTGTCATGGAAAACTTGAAAAGGTCATAGAAAGTCATGGATTTTTAAATTTCCAAAAGAGTACAAACCTACAAATAATAGCTATTTTGAATTGAGTGTCGGAAAACCAAAACCAAAGTAATTACTCTGATCAAACATCGCAACGAACCAATCAGAATTCGAAGAAAATACATGTAGTCGGCGCCAAGCGCGGGAAAACGCGTGCGAGCGAGGCACGATAGGTTTTGGTTTAGTTTCCCATTGGTTGAGAAAATGGCGCAAACTTTGCCAGCCAATCACAAAGCGCAGTAAAACAAAACCAAAGAATTTAAAACCGCTCTATTGGCTAGGAGGCCGACCTTATGCCTTCTTCTTCTTCTTCTTCTTCTTCTTCTTCAGTTTTTTTTTTACGATTTTTCAGCATTCCTTGACTTCTGTAAGACATTCTTCTCAACGTATTCTTGGCCATTGCCGTAGATAACCTGGCCGATGCCGAGAACTTAACAGAAATGGAAGAGGAGAAGAAAAAAAAGAAGGAGAAAGCTCGAGAAAAGTTGAGATCTTCAGTGGAGTCTCACAGCAAGCTTGAGCAGGATGGAGCAGTGGTGCCGAATCACAGTTCTGCCTCACGATCAAATGTGTAAGAGCTCCATTTTTTTTGGTGTTTTCAACCCATTTTGCCATCACTTGCAAATTGTATGGGTGACTGGATAGCCTCTTTGGACGATGTTTTTCTTAACCCATTCAACTATATCAAAAATTTTAATATCTTCCAATCAAAGGCTCCTGTGAGCCAACTCGTGAATGCAGATGACACATAGTAATTGAAATTTAGACGGCTACGGAAACTTCCTCAAAAGCTAACAGAAATTATATCTTTGCCCGATTATGTAGCGAAAAATGACCATTCTTGTACTATTAAAATGATTGTCAAATTATTCTGTACAGATTGAATAAGCCGATTATTCTGATGCGCCGATTAAAAAAACTCACGTGTTTTTTTTATTCAAAGTTCATAGGAGCACGCCATGTGCAGCTACGTCATGCAAATTCGTGTCCCCGATAGTCCGGGGCTACTGGATTTCGCGATCGGGCTAGTGGATTCTAACCATCACTTGCCCGATGGGCAAGTGAAGTTTTTTTGGGAATTAAAATTACAAAATTACTGTAGGGCAAGCCGATCTCACAAAGGAAAATATGTTCAACAAAGTATCGCATTACATTTCATGCCCGACATAAATGCGTGAAATTTTTCCTTTGGAGTTCAGTCCACGCAATCCTCAAGTAAAAATAATGAACTATGACAAGCTCTTGCTAAATAAGAATTATTTATCGACCGCGTCCTTTTGCTTTCCCATAAATTTCCAGTTGTAAATTTCGAAAATGAAACATTTTTTCCCTGTGAAGCTGACAAGATCTTAAAGTGTTCATTTCACCAGAAATTTGCATAATTTTGTTTACGACGTCAATGATGCGTGACATGGCACGTTCCGCTTTCGCGTGAAAACTGACAAATTAAATTATTTTTTAATTAAATTATTTCTAAATTAAATTATTTTTAATTCTTAAAAGAAACCGCACTTTGTAGAAAAAAACGAAAAAACCTATAACTTTGCTCAGATCTCCATTCTTACACTGAAATGATTGTCAAATTATTCTCTACAGAATGAATGAGAGAATTCTGACGCGTCGTGAAAAAAAATTTTCACGTTTTTTTTTTTCACTAATTGAGTTTACGACCCCGGACTTTCTGAAAAACTGAAAAAAACTTGTAACTTTGCTCAGATTGAACGAAAAATCTCCATTCTTGCACTAAATGATCGTCAAATTATTCTCTACATATTGAATAAGAATTTCCTGATGCGCCGTGAACAACAAATGTTCGCGTGTTTTTTTCCACTAATTGAATTTAAAACTCATTCACTGCGCACGCCCGAAAGTTAACGACAAAACCGACTGATCGACTGATCGACTGATCGACCGACCAAGTCGAGAGTCAGCTATCGCTATAACTCGTTCATTGCGCATGCGCGCATTCACGAGTTAAAAACGTTTTCGCTCAGATTAAGTGCTGTTAGAACCAAAAGAAATTTGGGCTTCTTTGGAGTAAGGATGTGAGCCAAAGTAAGATACTCAAGCCAAGTTTAGTTGGGTGTAAAGCAAACTGTGATAACCGTTTGAGGTTAGTTAATCTTTTGTTTTTTCAGAACGCTCGACAAGTCTGCCCAAGAACTCCATTCCACAGGCAATTTAAACGGAAATGGTGTCGCAAGAGTAAGTTCAAATCAGTGCTTGTGAAATGTTTTTTTCCGTGATCGATTTCTTATTAATAAAGGTGTTTCATAGGGAACGTCGTGTAGATGGACCCCAAACCAACAGTTGGTACCCTGTGCATTATGGTTCAATCAATCAATCAATCAATCAATCAATCAATCAATCAATCAATCAATCAATCAATCAATCAATCAATCAATCAATCAATCAATCAATCAATCAATCAATCAAGTCAACCTCGCTAAATAACGGAAGTGGTCAAAACTACTATACTCGAACAGGACCCACCAAATCACAAAATAGATGGTGGTTTCCTGCCTGCACCCCTCTTTCTCATCCTCAAAAGATGGTGCCTTTATTGCATAGCCACCCCTCTATCCAGGAGTGGAAAGGACAGTGAGATTCAAACCTCACTTTTCTTGTTTATCTAGCGATGCTGACTCTTGCTAGCTGAGTATTTCTGTGTCAACTCAAATTTTAAAGCGAATTAAATTTTCTCGCTAATGTTCATGAGATAGGTGGTTTCTTCCATAACCCCCCTACCCCAGACAAGGTGGGTCCTCTTCGAACAAACTTGCTATGACCAGTTCCCTAATAAATGTATGGCTGTTCACTTTTAACCCTTTAACTCCTAATATGAAAGAACAAATTCTCCTATCTTGTCCCCATACTTTTCTTATAAACGTACTGTTGAGAATCTAGTATTAGGCTTATTTTGTTGATCTTTTCCTTAAGCGACCACTTTGTCGTGCACCAAGGGTGGTCGCTTACGAGAGAGTTGACTGTATTAAGAAAATTCACCTTGGGTGGTCATATCCTTACTTCTCCATACCTCAGGGGTTGAATAAGCATTGATGTTACAAGGAGAAATTTGATGCTGATCACTGTTAGGGCTGAAAGGGTTGATAGTTTTTCTCATATTTACAGACCGCATCTCACAGCGACATTGAGGCTCAATCAGCCGAGCATTTAGAGGACGGAGGATCCAAAGCCACCATCAACAGTACGCATTTCTATTCACTCTCTTTTATTTACGTCCTAATTTGCTGGGTAGAAACGCGGTGAGCTGGTCAGGCTGTTTCCGCATCCAGCTTTCACCCTAAAGGTCGGAGAATGCTGAAGCTTTTCTTGACGTCCAGGCCTTTTTTTGTAAGTAGGGAGGTTAAGCAGTTACTACGGTGACGGCCACGAGAACGTCACAAAATAATAGGACTTATTGAGCAAAAGAACGGCCCTGAACGTGCGTTATAAATTTTGGTATATCCCTTCACCGTCCTAGGCAAAACAACAACGTGAAATGTGTACATTCAAGGTCTTGCTGAGAAAGTAAGCACATGACGGTAAAATTTTCATTCTCTCTCTTAACTTGAAAGTCGTTCCAACCAATTCTGTCCCTGGATAGTTCGATCACATTGCAAGTTGAACCAATTGGAATAATCGCGAGGTAGTGCAAGTAACGCGAACTTATATTTTCAAGTGACGTTTTCGTTGGCGTTGCCGTCGAACGCACGGCTAGTCCAATTGTTATACTCATTTAACGATGTTTTTCTTTTGGTTGTTTGTTTGTTTTTAATGTCGTTGTTGCTGTCCCTGTCATGTTTGCGTAAGGTACCTATTCCTGGCAAAGGGCTGTGGATGAGCAACTTTAGCTTGCAAAAGCGACGCGAGTTTTCGAATCGCGCTGCCGAGGCGCGATGAAAATTCGACGTAATGGTATCATTTTTACTAGTCTTATCATCGCTAAATTTCGATATCATTTCATAATTGTTATTTTTCAGATAACAATGGAAGTGCGAGTAGCGGTAGTTCAGCACAAGACATTGATTACGCACCCATGCCCCCTGAGTCTGCTTTATTTATTTTCTCCACAACTAACATGTGAGTAACATTAATATTCAGTTAATCAGAAGCAAATCCAAAACTAATCGTGATTGGCTGCTTTCTGTGACGCAATCTCGTACCCTGAGTCCTCAGGGTCTTTGGTCAGCGGTTGGTCGCCAAGAGACCAACCGCTGACCAAAGAGCCTGAGGACTTTAGGTACGAGATTGAAATGTAGGTTGATAACTGATCAGTACTTTGGTTCGCGCTTTCGAGACAACCCACAATTACTCTAATGCATAGTAATATCTTTTTGTTTCAGAGTTCGGGTCGTCTGCTACAAGATCGCCACCAACAAGTATTTCGTAAATTTCGTTTTAATACTCATCATTGTCAGCAGTATTCTATTGGCAGCGGAAGATCCACTTAACGCAAGCGCAGAGAGAAATCAAGTGAGCTGAAAATATCGATAGGCCATTTCCGAGTTGCTGTGAACCTCATTATGAAAGCGAGGCTTAGTGCAAAGGTTTTCGTGAAGATTAGTCTTGTTTGCAAATGAATGAAAACTAATTTGCATAATAAAAACTTTGTACTTAGCCTCGCTTTTATAATGAGGTTCAAAGCAACTCGGAAATGGCCTATTAATTTGTATTTAATCTTGACATTAACATTATTGTCATTATTACCTTTTTAAACACGATAAGATTTAATTGACAATACTTGATGGGTTGTGTGTAGACCAACTAAAGAAAGAATATAAGAGAAATTCAATAAGATGGAAAATCTGACTTGATCGAAGGAAGTCCAACCATTGTCTCAGTTTACTAACTGTGGCGTTATTAATACAAAAGCCTGTGCTTGCTGTGCAAATTTGAGGTTCACAAATACTTTTGATGTGCGCAATAATAAACTAATGTGGAACGCAAAGAAAAGTGATTCAAACTTAAAGTAGAAGCTTACTGTTATGTCTTTTTTTATAATAATTTCAACCATTTTAACATCACACTATTGTCTCTCTCTTAAAAGGTGCTCAATTATTTCGACTATTTCTTCACTTCCGTATTTACGTTGGAGATTCTTATCAAGGTAGGCCATGCTATATTTTGTCACCCTATGTTAGGTCACGCAAAGAAAGCAATAAAATATTGGAATAAAGAAAGATCCGCAAGGTCCCAAACTGGCAAGAATGATTCACAAACTTATCAGCTCACAGAACACGAATAACTGTAAATGTTTTGAATCTAGGAGTCATGTCATACGTACGTAAAATATGATCATCCGGGTGAGTGTACTCTTGAGGAAGAGCGTAAGTCATCTTCAAAGTCAAGTAAATTGTGAAACGTCAGTAGATGGTATAAATGCCTCTGGTTGTTGACCTGATTGGTCTACGAAGTCGAGATGTTATTAGTCGGGTCTTGATGAGATCAGGTCCCTGAAAACCCCAAGGACCACCCCAATCATACAATGTTTTAATGGGACGCATTGTCTTAGCCGTTGTGCGCCTCTATGTGAACGACAGTAGTCTTACTGGAAAAATGACTGATTTTGTGTTCATATCTGTCTTTCAGTTTGTAGCTTATGGACTCATCCTTCACAAGGGTTCTTTTTGCCGTAGCGCCTTCAATCTGCTGGATTTATTAGTTGTGTCTGTTTCTGTAATCTCCATCAGCCTTAGGTGAGTTAGTTGCATCTGTGAGTAAAGTGGGCGTCAACCGACAGAACAACGGCAGTTGTAGATTTTCAGATTTCAGATTTTTTTAAATATGCACTATTTCAAAAGTTTATTACAAAAGGAAATTACAATACATCACAGACGTAACATAAAGGCAACATTAAATTACATAAATCATCAAAAGTAATATGTGCGCAGTGACCAAAGGAGCTAAGGCTTTCGAGTTGGTCACTTCCATATGTAGAAAGAGAAACTTGAACTTGGGCCAAGTCTTTCTGATGAATTATTTTTGTTTCTCTCACAGGGACTCGCAGTTTTCTGTGGTGAGAATTCTCAGGGTCCTTAGGGTCTTGAGACCTTTGAGGGCGATCAACAGAGCCAAAGGACTAAAGGTAAGAGAGATCAATCTTCATTAAGGGTGGGTCGATACCGATACCAAGTATTCGATAACAAATACTCGATACCAGATACTCGATACCAGATACTCGATATCAAATACTCGATGCCAGATACTCGATATCATCGATACTGAGGTTTCCTTGACAAAAATCGATACTTGCGCGAAATATCGGCTGTGCAACAAATTACCGCTAACAGTGTCTGTGTGTAGCTTACTGGCATCTTCTATGTACCTGTTATTTCTACAGCATGTGGTGCAGTGCGTTTTTGTAGCCGTGAAAACCATCTGGAACATCATGCTTGTGACAATGCTATTCAACTTTTTGTTTGCTGTCATTGGTGTTCAGCTTTGGAAGGTAAGAACCTGTGGCTTGTGGTATGCCAGAGGCGAGAGGGCACCTTAGAATCCACGTCGAACTTCTCTGACGTGCCAATGGTACATTATAGTCACTTTGTAGATGTGAAGAACAAAATTTCGTGAATTCTCCCAAAGTTAGTCTCAACGAAACGTTGTCAAAAATGTGTCGGCCTGGATTATAATTTTGCTAGGCTATAGTTTGTTTTGCTTTGCCTAAAGTAAGCAACCTTTGCCAACAGTTAATTGCAGTGCAGTCTGTCGTTGTCAATAGTTACAAGAAAAGACCTTCTACATTAGAGAAAATTTCATAGTGCACTGAGTTGCAGACTGCGAGCATTTCTTTCTTTTCCTCTGTTCTGTAACTTCTGTAGCGCGCGCGAGCGGTGAAGCCGCGAGGCGCGAGAAACGTTGGCGCGGAGGGAAGAAAGAAGAAACTTTAACCTTAATCTTTTACTTTTTCCTCCCTCTCCCCAATCCCTCCTTGTTTACTTTTTTAATTTGCATAATTTAACCGTCACTTGCGCGCGTGATTCGCGCGTGATTTGAGGAAAAGGTACGACTGCTCGCAGTCTAATTGAGTTGCCTTACAATACGTTTTTCCTATCCTTTATGTAGGGAACATTCTTCTACTGTACCGATCCCGAGAAGCGTTCTCAGGAAGAATGTCAGTAAGTTACAGCTTCTAAGCCTTTATCAAAATCCTCATTCTAATACTATCCAACATTCAGGTCTCGTCCATACTAATTAATAAATCTAAGTCAGTTTTCTATGGTCTATACTCGACTACTCGTATAGACCATAAAAATGACGTCTAAAATGTTCAAAAGTCAAGTGGAACCACGAGCAGCAGGCCGGAGTGGTTTTACTGCCAAGTTTTGAACATTTTAGTTTGTCATTTTATGGTCTGTAAGAGTATAGACCATAGAAAACTGCCGTCGATTTGTTTTATTATTTTCCGTTGAGAAAGCGCGCGCGTTACATCTGCATGTCATTTTTATTGTCTGTACTCTTATTGAAAACATCTACGAGCCAATCAGAATGCGAGAATTTTGACAGTTATTGTAAAAAGCGTTTTCGTTTGAAACTTGCACATTTCGATGCTGTTTGGTCTTGCGTCACACTAAAAACGATCGAAAACGCTGATCATTTTTATCGAATACACATACAATCCCAGGACACTTTCCAGAGTGGTCGCTATCAGTGTGGACAGCTTAAAAGGAGGCTTTGTAAAGCGCTAACGCGGGAAATGCCATAAACATCGCGGGCGTGTGTATTTCTCGCATGCGAAGATGACCCTTGTGACGCTTCCTCCCAGGGTACTAGCGTGTTCGAATGTTTCAGTGTTAACGGAGCAAAACGCTGCGAAAACGATAGTGAGGACACGAAGCTATCGATGCGTATCCGGTATAACGAACTACAGTTTCAGACACCGGGGAGGGGAATTTCGAACGGTCTGACTTCAACAATTCACTGACTCTTCAACATTGTTTTTGTATTGCAATGTTTAATCCAGACGTTTTTTTCTTTATACTTTTAATTGTTATATTATATACAGCACGTACGTATTTTGAACGAGCTTTTAGATTGATTGAGTGATTGATTGATTTATTGATTGATTAACCACTTTTCTTTTTTGTAGGGGAACGTTTGTGGAGTTTAAAGGACCTGGTCTGTCCAACCCTGTGGTAAAGCGAATACATTTTTAAATATACTGAATAATGCTATTGAGTATTAAGAGATTTCTTTTAAAAAATGTTTACCAAAAACTGAATATTCTGTTGAAAGTTACTAAACCAAGAAAGGCTATCAGGATCAATGAGTTAAGTAACGCAAAACGTTTAGCACTCAGTGGCTTATTCAAGTGATTGGTAATGGTTTTCATCAGGTGATTTGTGATGGATCCAGAGCCATAATGAGGTAGTAGACCCGGGCAAATTTGCGTGTTAACGCGCGCGTTTTTGACGTGAGGGTGACGCAATTTTTTCCAAAAATAGATTTACGCCTACGGTCTCCATCCGCGATTATGTCTCCTGGATGGATCATATAACGTGACAGGATATCTCAATACATTGTCGGACGTAATATAGAAAGAAGGCTTTACCCAGAATCTCTAATTTTACGTCTCGCGAGACTGTAGCACAATGGACCCACAAAAGTTGAGAATTTCGATATATAAAATTCTAGCTTGGCTACGAGGCTTGGGGGAATAAAACAACAGAAATTACATCGAGGATCAGAGATGAATAATTAATTTCTGTTGTTTTATTCCCCTAAGCTTCGTAGCCAAGCTAGAATTTTAGTATAGCGCAATTGGTCTATTAGCTTACTTTCTTCGTTGATCTTGTGGTTTCTTTTGTGAGCATGTGTATCCAATTCGTGATAAGGGACGGCACTGTAGTCGTGTGCTGAGCTGTTTCGTGCGTGAGCAAGCTCAGATCTGCTCCCTCAGGTCTCCGCTGGTCTTAAACGCGCGCGGGCTGTGGGGACGAGATTGCTCAATGAGCTACACTGGTTTTCTCATCCCATTGTCTTTTCTTCTGTCAGGAGAAACAAAGAGAATGGAAATTACACGACTTCAATTTTGACAATGTCGGTAACGCTATGTTGACTCTCTTCACTGTCATGACATTCGAGGGCTGGCCAGGGTAAGTGAGCATGTGCTCTGGTTAGTTGATTATACCTTAAAAACCCTTTTAGCCCTAACTGTGATCAGAATCAAATTTCTCCTTGTAATATCAATGCTTATTCAACCCCTGAGCTCATGAGAATTAAGGATATGATCACCCAAGGTGATAAGACACGTGCTGCGAGTTTTTTGAACGGCTTCAAAAACATTCCTGGAAAGCGTGTGTCAATAGAGTTCATAACAATGATGCTTTTGTGTACGTTGGAAATTAGCATACGAGAAAACATTAAACTACTGCACGTGATGTTTTATCGACCATTTGATAGGTCAATAGGCTTATGAATTATTAATGAGTTTTTGAATGTTCTATAGTATACTGGAGCATTCCATTGACTCCACGAAATCGGATGAAGGCCCTTTCCAAAACAACCGACCCTGGGTTGCAATCTATTACATCATTTACATCATCATCATCGCCTTCTTCATGGTGAACATCTTCGTCGGTTTTGTGATCGTCACTTTCCAAAGTGAAGGCGAGGAGGAATTCAAAGGATGTGAACTGGACAAGAACCAGGTTAGCAAACAATACTATTCTTGATGATGTACTGATTATTCAGTAAGTGACACAGGCATACTCGGAGAAAGGAAATCCGAGTACTCCTATCAGGAGTCGAACCTAAGACCTTCCGATTACTAGTTCGGATGCTCTACCACTAAGCTAGAGGGGACTCGTGGGAGCTAAGGCCTTTAACTAGGTTCATGGGAAAAACATCCTGCACACTGCTAGGATTTGATACTATTCTTGGTTGTCATCAATATGATAAAGTTAGTTTACTTGTATGAACACGATTCAGAAAGGGAGGAGTTGAACGGTACATAAAACGAAACAACCAGAGCAATTTCTGGCTTAGTACTCTTCAGAACAAAGTTATTCAGCAAACAGTCTTCAGAACGGTAGATTAATCCAAGCTGTTAGCTTTGCAAGTACATGAACTCACCGTTTGGTCGTCAGCAGGCAAAATCAGTGAAAAGTCAGGGCATTTTAAGCAAATTTCTGTGGCTCCATTGCATTATTGGTAGAGAAATTGTCTTCTGTGCACCTTGAAAACTGGTTTGTGGTCAGGGAAAAGTTAAGGAATTTTTATGATCGTGCTGAGTGGCAACCATGTAATGATTGTACTCAATATGACAGTGTAAAAGGTCAAAAAATCTATAACCCTTTTTGAGATTGATATACCAATAATGACATATAACTGCCGTTTCGATTTTTATTTGTTTATTTACTTATTTATTTATTTATTTATTCATTTATTTATTTATCCGCAGCGTCAGTGTATCGAGTTCGCCCTGAAAGCCAAGCCCTTGCGGCGGTACATTCCCGACAATCGCCTCCAGTTCCATATATGGCGTGTGGTGACGTCACAAGCATTTGAATACCTCATCTTCGCGTTTATTGTGTGCAATACCGTGGTGCTGATGATGCAGGTATGCAGCTGTCACGGATTTGCGTGACTTCCCTGGCGTGACATTTTTATGGTCATGTACGTCAACCAAATATTTGCTCGATCAATACAATTCTTTGAAGGGACGCAGTAACGTCATTTTAAGTAGGCACTTTTATCACAAGACTGACAAATCTTGTCTTAAGTTCCATTTAAGTCGTTGTCAATGAGGTGTCAATAAACAAAATCTCTATTTTCCTTCCTGATTTCAAGGCTTTTTAAAGAGGGGGGGGGGGGGGTAGGTGCTCAAGAGAAGGCTTCTTAGAGAGAAAGGCCTTTAATGCAAGTAGAAAAGCGATAAAGGGCTATTTTGTGGTACATATTTGTATTTTTGTCTTATTATTTATTTCTTTATTTCAGTATTATCAAGAACCTAAACTATACACCCGAGTTCTTGATGGTTTCAACATCGGCTTCACTGCAGTGTTTCTTCTAGAGTGTATACTGAAGCTAATAGCTTTTAAACCAAAGGTGAGAACCATGTGCTAGTGCTTTGAGATAAGGAGTTACGTTTCATCAACATTCAGGGTTGCGAATGTTGTTTGCGCCTAGCTAGCCTTAACGCCCTGTTATCCCCAGCAGTTTTCGTGCAACTTACAGTTGCTTGAAAAAAAAAATGCTACCCGTTACAGGCGCATGTTACACATTACAATTGCCGTGTAACTTGTCTTGCGAGAAAATGCGTCATTTGTAAGATGACGAATCTGCGGCTCAAAAGGTTTTTGCAGAACAAGTTGCAGGATCCATGTCACACATGTTTTTTGTTATTCACAACGAAGAAACTTGTTGCAGAAAGGAAAAACCTATTCAACTTATCGTGCTAGTTGTAAAAGCATCAGTGAAGTCACACGAGGTGATTTTCCTAAGATAAAGTGAGGTAAAAACAACAGTCTTGCCTATTTTGTTGCAAGAGTGGTTTCCAATGGACTGTCCCTAGTACTGTTGCTTTTGCTTTACCACACTACGTGATTGGTTAAAAAAAAAAGTCGCCCAACTTTCTCAACCATTCAGAATTCAAGCCAAAACCAATTTAACTGTATTTTATTTGGTTCGATGTCTGATTGGTTCGCTGCGGTTATTGCGTCTGTCGTGATTGGCCGGAGGAATTATTTTGGTTTTGGTTTTACAACGCTAAATAACACCAATTTCGATATATTAAAATTCCACTAGGCTACGAGATTTTGGGAAATAATACAAAATAAATTAGTTATTCATCGCTGAACTTAATGTTCTTTCTGTTACTTTAGTCCCCTAAACCTCGTAATCAAGTCCAAATTTTAAAATATAAATTGGTCTATTGAAAACCAATACTTGTTATCTGTTGTTTTAGAACTACTTCATGGACAGATGGAATCTGTTTGACTTCATTATAGTGGTTGGAAGTATCATTGACATCACCATGAACGAGGTTTCGGTGAGTAAACGGGGATGACAGAAATCTATCTTCTTTTTCTCCTGTTTGTTTCAAATCTATACCCCGTTTCAAATCAAAGTGGTTCAAAAACCATTTTCTTTCCGAATTGCAGTTCCCTTTCCAAAATGCAATATCAATCACACCTACCTACCAACCTACCTACCTACCTACCTACCTTTTTACCTAACCTCCTTCTTTCCTTCCTTCCTTCCTTCCTTCCTTCCTTCCTTCCTTCCTTCCTTCCTTCCTTCCTACCTTACCTACCTACCTACTTACCTACATATCTTCGTACTTACCTACCTACTTACTTTCCTACCTACCTACCTACCTTGCTTCCTTTCTTCATTCCTTCCTCCCTACCTAGCTACCTACCTAGCTAAATACCCTCGTACCTACCTACCTACCTCCCTTTGTTCCTACCTACCTTCCTTTCTACCTACCTACCTACCTACCTACCTACCTACCTACCTACCTACCTACCTACCTACCTACCTACCCACTTACCTTCCCTCCTACCTACCTACCTTCCTTCCTTTCTTCATTCCTTCCTCCCAACCTACCTACCTACCTACCTACCCACTTACCTTCCTTCCTACCTACCTACATTCCTTCCTTCCTTCCTACCTACCTTCCTTCCTTCCTACCTACCTACTTGCTTCCTTGCTTCCTTGCTTTCTTCCTTTCTTCCTTCCTTCCTTCCTTTCTTCCTTCCTTCCTTCCTTCCTTCCTTCCTTCCTTTCTTCCTTCCTTCCTTTCTTCCTTCCTTCCTTCCTTTCTTCCTTTCTTCCTTCCTTCCTTCCTTCCTTCCTTCCTTCCTTCCTCCCTTCCTTCCTTCCTTCCTTCCTTCCTTCCTTCCTTCCTTCCTTCCTTTCCTTCCTTCCTTCCTTCCTTCCTTCCTTCCTTCCTTCCTTCCTTCCTTCCTTCTTTGCTTCCTTGCTTCCTTGCTTCCTTGCTTCCTTCCCTCCTTCCTTCCTTCCTTCCTTTCTTCCTTCCTTCCTTCCTTTCTTCCTTCCTTCCTTCCTTCCTTCCTTCCTTCCTTTCTTCCTTCCTTCCTTTCTTCCTTCCTTCCTTCCTTCCTTCCTTCCTTCCTTCCTTCCTTCCTTCCTTCCTTCCTTCCTTCCTTCCTTCCTTCCTTTCTTCCTTCCTTCCTTTCTTCCTTCCTTCCTTCCTTTCTTCCTTTCTTCCTTCCTTCCTTCCTTCCTTCCTTCCTTCCTCCCTTCCTTCCTTCCTTCCTTCCTTCCTTCCTTCCTTCCTTCCTTCCTTCCTTCCTTCCTTCCTTCCTTCCTTTCCTTCCTTCCTTCCTTCCTTCCTTCCTTCCTTCCTTCCTTCCTTCCTTCCTTCCTTCCTTCCTTCCTTCCTTCTTTGCTTCCTTGCTTCCTTGCTTCCTTGCTTCCTTCCTTCCTTCCTTCCTTCCTTCCTTTCTTCCTTCCTTCCTTCCTTTCTTCCTTCCTTCCTTCCTTCCTTTCTTCCTTCCTTCCTTTCTTCCTTCCTTCCTTCCTTCCTTCCTTCCTTCCTTCCTTCCTTCCTTCCTTCCTTCCTTCCTTCCTTGCTTCCTTGCTTCCTTCCTTCCTTCCTTCCTTTCTTCCTTCCTTCCTTTCTTTTTTATCTCCCTTCCTGTTGTTGTTCTAGTAAAAATTCAAGGATTCCTGGACAAAACAAAACTCAACTGGTATTAATGTTGTCATCTCAGTTTCATAACCAGCCTCATATGGCTGCGTTGGTACCGTACTTAGCTGAAACACATGCGTGGACAAAAAATGGCTTTGAAAAACCACCAGATGCTTGAAATTTCCTAAACCATGAATTAATAAATAAATGAAGTTAATGTGCGAATTTCCTTAATCTAAAATGTGTTAAAATTTATAAGATCATTAAACTACCATGACTAATGTAACAATGAGGTGGACTCTATTCGTGCCCGTTATTTTAGGCCGTCACGCAACGCTCCTTATCAAGAAGAGAAGCTTGCGTGACGACCCTGATGAGTCGAAGCTTTTGTTTACAGCTAGGAGGAACGAACCGCCCCTGGAAAGGGTACTAATTTCTCGCAGGCAACCCCAAGTTTCTCCAAAGATTTTTTTGTTTTGAAGAGCAGAAATTCTTGGACATGATACGATGACTGAAACTACAATAACCAGGAATCACTGGCTTCACTGACTTTCGAGTCGATGGTCCGACGCCCTTAACCATTTTAAACACCTACGCTACACAACTGGCACTTTGAGTTATTTTTTTTTTAAATAACTAAAGCTTGTTAAATGGTTAATGCTTGCTTAATTATGTGAAGGGGAAAGAACGCTTTACTTTTTAGGACGTTTTCCGGAGACATCGCGGTATTTCGGAACTGGAGTTAGCAATGGAAAGTAGCTCCGACGGACAAGTTCAAAGAATTGTAAGACAATAAACAACGCACCATTCCTTACATTAAATTACATCACTAAACTTTCAGTGTAGTCAGACGCTGTTTAAAAAGTGAGCATTTCTGAGTCACGGCTATTAAATAAAAAGATTTAAAAGGTGTTAAAATTTATAAATTGTAATGTTTGCGACAGCTAATGCACGTGTAAACGATGAAAGCTTAAAGAACAATAACAGACATTATTGACTTCTCAGGTATTACAGGTTAATAACCCACTATAGTGCGAACAGATATCATTATAATATGAACTGTTTAAAATATTATGACGTCATTGAGCTATCCGTTAAACAGCGCATTTGTTCATTAAATTTTACCTAAACACTGGGACTTAGACATTTGTACAAAGCACCAGACTTGTTTGTTAACATCTGACATATGAACTCGTGTATGAATTACTAAAGTGCGACCATTTAAATATAATATGCCGTAAGAACGGGCTCTAAATTGAAACTCTTCAGTATAACCTTTCAAACAGAAGCTAAAAACGATACTTCCTTGTGGCACTGTTGAATTTTCAGTTTTAGGGACCGTTCATTTCTTGTGCGATGCCCAAAGGTGGTGGGTTTGTTTTTTTGTTTGTTTGTCTGTTTCTTTTTTGAGTTATTTATTTATTTATTTTTGGGGGATGGGGGGGTTGGGCATGTGAAATAAAGGCTCGCCTAAAATAAGGGGCGGTTTTTTTGTTTGTTTGTTTTTGTTTTTGTTTTATTTTGTTCTTTCTGTTTTTCTTTTTTTTTTGGGGGGGGGGGGGGGTGGGTGTGAAATGAAGGCTCATCTTCAATTTGGATAAAGAGCTCATCTCCATGTTAATTACTGTTGTTTTTATCGATTTGTTTATCAGAGTGAACAAATGTTTGCGTTTGGCTTCTTTCGCTTGTTTCGAGCCTTGCGTCTCGTGAAGCTACTCAACCAGGGGTCTGGGATCAAGACTCTTCTGTGGACCTTTATCAAGTCTTTCCAGGTGAGCCTAACTGATAATGCACTTCGTGACTAGGCCCCAGTCGCGTGCAATGTAAGAGATGTTTTCCAATTTCCCTACAATTCTCGATGATTCATTACGATAGTTACCACAGCAAATAATAAACAGGAGGAGAAGGAGGAGGCAGCGTGGTCGAGTGGTTAGTGATCCAGACTTGAAATCCGGAGGTCCCGGGTTCAAGTCCCACTCTGACCGCTAGGTGGAGTTGTTTCTCGGTAGCCCCTAGTTCAACTCCTCGGCTGCACTTGTAAATAGGCAGCTGGTCTGCTTCCTGCCAGTTGGGATTTTAACCATGTTAAAATGCTTCCCTGCTTCCTGCCAGTTGGGATTTTAACCATGTTTTTTTCATTTCTCTTTTCAATATAAACACTGCCGAGGGTAAATTAAAGGTTATAACTATTACTATTACTTAATAATAATAAATGACCCCTGCGCGGTTAGCTGTGACCTAAACGGCTGGAAATGGAGCCTGTAGAAGTGGTAAGCTGTCTTCTTCCCCAAGGATAAAACCTAATTGTCATCCGTTTGACATTCTTTACGAAGTCTGCAAAATGTTTGTTGTACATTTCTGTTTCGTGCTGGTTACATGAATAATTCACAGTTCCCAACTCACATGTTTACAGTTCGAATACCTGCAAAACATGCTGGACAAAATTATGCTCCTAGAACTAAACGAGAAAACAGTTTTAAAACGGCGACGCGACGAAGCACAAAGTTCAAACCACCAAAAAAAAAAAAAGATATACTAAACATGAACTAATTTAACTTAAAAGAACTGTTCGGCGCTAATTCAGCGTTCAGCTATCGGCTTGCTCACAAGATTGCTCACAATTGTTTTCAAGATGGCGGACGTCCAGCTTGGTCACGTGCCTTGTATGCTTGGTACCAGTCTGCACCGAGCGCAAACCCCGCGAAACCATGGGGCAGTTATTAGAAGACAGTTTAAACGGTGTTTAACAAGACCACGTTCTAAGCCATCTTCAAATTTGCCAACAGTCATATCTAAACATTGTCTGCTGTTGACGGTAGCAAGAAGGCTTGCATCCCAGACTAGGAAACTATTTATCTACTTAAAATAAACCACTTATGAACAGATTTGGAGGCCCAGAGATTGTCTTAAGCCGCGGCCTAAGTTAGACTCTGGCGGAAAGTTGTGTGTGGCAGTCAGGTATTTTGTGATCTATTCGTCCAGCTGCGTTTACCCGTTTGTCTTATTTCTGTTTTCTTTTTATGACAGGCTTTACCATATGTAGCTCTTCTGATCGTCATGATGTTCTTTATTTATGCTGTAATTGGAATGCAGGTAAGTCCAGCTCGGTTTAAACTCCCACTTGAGAAATAATAGAGACAGGTCCGCTTTTTCATTTTTGATGACCTTGCAATCAAGTCGAAATAGAGGCGTTGATTTAATGTTTAAAACGCGAGCAGCAGTGTTTTATCGGGATTTAAAGCCACGAGGCGCAGCCGAGTGGTTTTAGACCTGATAAAACACGTGCTGCGAGTTTTTTGAACGGCTTCAAAAACATTCCTGGAAAAGCGTGTGTCAAGAGAGTTCATAACAATGATGCTTTTGTCAACGTTGGAAATTAGCATACGAGAAAAACACCGCATACTAATGAGGAGTGTTTTATCAGCTGATAAAGCACCGCATACTAATAAGGAGGAGGTTTTATCGGTTTTTAAAACCACTGCACGTGATGATTTATTGACCATTTGATAGGTCAATGGGCTTATAAATTATTAATGAGTTTTTGAAGTTAACAGTAACCCTACTGGGCCGGGTTGTTCGAAAGCCGATTAACGCTAATCCACGATTAAAAGTTAACCGAGGTTTTCAACTCACTCATTAAGGATGGTTTTAAAGGCTCGTTTTGATCTGATGGTTACGAAAAGTCTAAGGCAAAACTGAGGGGCAAAAATCTTTTGGAGAAATCCTTACGGATTAGTAAATATACTTGAATCAAAGTTCACGTTAACCCATGATTAGCTTAATCGGGCTTTGAACAACTCGGCCCTGGTGCATAGAAACTGGTGTTGATTATTTTTCGCTCTGGATGGCTACGATGGAAAGGGATTGTAACTTTTAAAAAAATGGCCAATTTTTCCAAGTTCTTCCTGTGCATTTTGGAGTAAATGCTAAAACGGATAACAGTTAATTTTTCTTGTCATATTTTTCTCCCTGTGCTCTAAGAGCAATTTCATGTACGAGAAGAGGTTCTTTGTCAAATATTTGAGCAGTTTTGATCGACATGCGGCAATATTTCTGTGACAGTGCTTCTTTAAGATGCGTCAGTTTTATTTTCACCCTGCACTGATTTACTGTTATTTATAGCCAATCCGTTTTCACGTGCTTGGCACGTTTTGCATGGTTTATGGTCACGTGTTGCATGTGTTTTGGTCACTTGTTGGATGGTTTTTGGTCACGTGTTGCATGTGTTTTTGTGTTTTGATTGGTTCTTATAGAGTGTTTTCACATGACGTCACAACGGCCATGTTGGTGTCCCAAAACAAAGAAATGGCGGCCATGTTGGTGTCCCAAACTAAACCTCTGGGAATTGAACTCTATTTTTGTGCAAATACTTTCTTTTGTTTCAGTAAACCAATATAGCCAGTAGTCACGTGAATGAAAACACTCTATTGCTTCTTTGTTTTCGATGTTAACAGTTATTATTAAGCTAACATTCATTGTATTCCTGCAGATGTTTGGCCGTATCGCTCTGGATCCTGACACAGAAATAAACAGAAACAACAACTTCCAGACCTTCCCTCATTCGCTTATGGTGCTTTTCAGGTAAAGAAAAACTCACTTTTCTCCCTGCCTCCCCCCTCCCCCCCGACCACAGACACTCAGTGAAAAGTGTACGATTTCAGACAGCTCCTCCCTCCCCCCCCCCCCCCCCTCCCCTCCTCGCGGGAAGCCTTCTGAACAGGAATTCGGCCTCATCCTTGGAGTTGGAGCGGGAAATTGGAAATTTGCGCGAAAAATATTCCTTGCCGACTTTTCATCGCCAAATTGACCCCCCACCCCCCGTTGTCACTCTTTCCTCGTCCCCACCATCCGCTCCCGGGTATCCGAGGGTGTTCTAGTGCCTGTCAAACAGTTTGGTAGTAATATCCCTTTTTTTCATCGACCGTTTATAATCCATAGATTCACAACCGCCAAGTATCTATTATGCTCATTTTTCCTTCTCCTTTTTCTTCTTCTTAGGTCGGCCACTGGAGAAAACTGGCAGCAAATCATGTTATCGTGTAGGAATCGCGATGATGTGAAGTGTGACGCCATGGCAGACCCGCAGGAAGACTCGGGTCTCTGTGGCTCTGACTTCGCTTACTTCTATTTCGTGTCATTTTACTCCATCTGCTCTTTCTTGGTAAGAAAGTATACAGTGAGGGAGCGTTTACGTGTCTTTATTGGATCGCAATGTAATATTTCGTGTTTTATCGGAAATTAAAATCACGAGGCGCAGCCGAGTGGTTTTAGACCCGATAAAACACGTGCTGCGAGTTTTTTGAACGGCTTCAAAAACATTCCTGGAAAAGCGTGTGTCAAGAGAGTTCATAACAATTATACTTTTGTGAACGTTGGAAATTAGCATACGAGAAAAACATTAAACACTGCATACTAATAAGGAGGAGGTTTTATCGGGTGTTAAAACCACTGCACGTGATGTTTTATCGACCATTTGATAGGTCAATGGGCTTATGAATTATTAATGAGTTTTTGAAGTTATATTCCGTTTTCATTATTGGTTGTGTGGTTGGCACAAAATTTTGCCATAAACAAACTGCTTACCTGACCTGAATGATGAAAGTCCGAGAGTTTGATGGTGAGAGAGTATGGTAACATCGAAAATTGTTTTCCCTTATCTGTCACATTACAAAGTAACTAATTTTTCTGCCTTTTCCTAAAAGAAAAATTGCCCGTTCCGAAGTTCAAATGGAGAGTGAGACGAGTTTTTAAATTTTAATTTAACCAGAAATTGGAGTCCATCACAAGAAAGATCACACTAAAATTAGTCAGTTTACCAAGTTTGAGGTTCTGTTGTTAGATTGCAACCTTGCAAGACTTTGTATGGATTTGGGACTGGACGCCATCTCAGAATTAGAGACATTTGTATGAAATTTGGGCGACCTTTGACAAGTCACAGCCTGGTTACCAAACTTTTTAAACTTACTAATTTTTATGTGGCTTTCAAAAATTGGAAAAATTAGAGACTGTATGGATTTAGGAGACCTTTGACAGGTCACAGCCTGGGTACTACGCAATGAAACGTAACCAAACTTGGTAAACTTACCAATTTTTATGTGATCTTTCTGGCGATGGGGTTCATTTCTTCATGTGACGCAGTCTGAACAATGTGTAAACTAGGATCCAGTACCTTTATGAACTTCGAAACGGTCAATTTGGAAGTAATATGTCAAAAACGAGGGCGAGTGCTTTATCACGGGTTCCAAATACCGAGAAACAGATGCGGCCTCGTGCTTTCATCTGTTTCGAGGTATTTGGAACCCGTGATAAAGCATGAAGCCCGAGTTTTTGACATGTCTTCTCAAATGAAACAATAAGAAATTAATCTCATTAAAATGCAAATGTTTGATCTCAGATGAAAAACATGTTTCATCTCAGATGAAAACCTGATGGTGTTTCATCTGGTGTTTCATTGGGGTATCAAGATTCATCCACCTGACTGAAATGGAGGTCATTTATTGGCTTTTGACTGCATGAATTATTAATGAGTTTGAGAAGTTTGGTTTCACTCATTAGGACCATTCCTTTGCACTGAGATGAGTGTGAACAATATTTGGGCTATAAATGAAATTTTCCTTTGTTTTAGATCATAAACTTGTTCGTTGCTGTGATCATGGACAATTTTGACTATCTGACACGTGATTGGTCAATTCTCGGGCCACATCATCTGGACGAGTACGTGAGGGTCTGGTCCGAGTATGATCCCGAGGCTCGAGGCTGCGTAAAACATGTGGACATTGTCACCGTGCTGAAGAGAATAGCACCACCACTGGGATTTGGCAAGTTCTGTCCTCACAGGGAAGCATGCAAGGTAAACACCACTTCAAAAAGATTGATGGGTTGGTATGGGGGTGGGGAAAACTATCCCTGGGATGTGGAAAGTTCTGTCCGCACAGGGAAGCATGCAAGGTGAACACCGCTTCAAAAAAGGTCTACGAATTGGTATGGGGGCGGGGAAAAATATCCCTGGTATTCAAAGCTAAAACCTACTGAAAAAACGTCATTCCTGGGGTCTCTCCACGGGACGGGAAGAAGAGAGAACCTGGGATTGAGATTGTCATTGAAGACAACTTCAAAGAGTCATTCCCGGACGTTTTGCCACAGTATTCACTAGTGTTTGTACTGGGAATATTGTATTTTAACCGGAGGAGGGGAGGGGAAGGACAGGGGTACGGCGCTGGCACAACCCCCCCCTCCCCCCCCCCCCCCCCCGTCCGGTCTAGATACTCATAGGGTTCTAATTATAATGCTTGAAGGTAAAGGAAGTGAGAAACTGTAGAGATACAGGAGCGAATATCCCACCTTGGTCTGGTGAGAAAGCGTTTCACCTGAGACTGGGAAAATTTTCCTTGTTGAAGGTTTCAGTGCAGTGTTTGGAGAAATACTAACACAAGGGCGATTGAGAATGATGTATTATTCTAGAAAGTGACACAGGCATACTCGGAGAAAGGAAATCCGAGTGCTCCTATCAGGAGTCGAACCTAAGACCTTCCGATTACTAGTCTGGATGCTCTATCACTGAGCTACAGGAGACTCTTGGGAGCTAAGCCCATTAAACTAGGTTCATGCGACAAACATCCTGCATACTGCTAGGATTGGAATGTCAATGTGTGGCATAGCTCGACATGCTCCTAGAATCGTAAGAAGATTGTGGTGCCGGGCAGCATTTTCCTTGCATGACGGATTTGAAATTCAAAACTCAGAATATGCTTGTGCTACAAATTGAAAATTGTTGCAATTCTCAACAAAATTTTGGCGTCGGGCAGTGTTTCCCAAGCACGCCAAACTTAAAATCCGAAGTGCTTCTTTAGAATATGCTTGTGCTACAAATTGAAAAGTGCTGTAATTCTCAACTCCTTTGTATTTCTGAACTTTTTTCTACAGCGCTTGGTCACCATGAATATGCCGCTGACTAAAGATGGAATGGTAGATTTCAATGCTACCCTTTTTGGACTCGTTCGATCTTCTCTCAACATTAAGAAACCTGAGGGTAAGATAACTTTAACTCTGTTATAAATCTAGTCGCGAAATAAAAACGTTTGAATTCTCAAAGATGGGTGTATCTTACCTCTGAGTTGTAAAAACTGCCTTGAAATGTTTTTGGCGCTGCATACTAACTAGAAATAGTTCACACTACAGCTGCCCCCGCTATTTCAAGCTAATCTGTTATAAATCATTCATCTGCGATGTGATGCTCATGCGAGAAGAATTTGATTTCGGAAAATGATGTGGTGACATTTCGCACCTTTACATCCGACAAGATTGGTTTGAAATCAAAGAAAATCTGGTAAGTAATTAGCGGGCAAAAAGACAAAGATTACACAATGCCATTGGAGATTGTAAAGCATTTAGCGATTATAATGTTAGAGCGGTTTTCAACACCGAATGTACCTGCTCTTGCCTGCTCTTGTTAATTGTACAGACTGTTTTGCAGTCTTGTCTAGCGATAGCTGAAAGCGACGTGAGACAAGCTGCAAAATGTCCATTTGGTGTATTTTGACCCAAAATGATTATTTATTTATTTATTTTATTGTTATAACTTTTTTTTTTTTTTTTTTTTTTTTTTTTTGAAGGGAAAGGATCAATCGACAAAGCTAACGAAGAAGTCCGAAATATTATTCTCCGAATCTGGCCCAAGACTTCAATGCAGCTCTTAGACAAAGTAGTCCAGCCTCCTGGAGTGCGTGAGTAGTTGGTTTCCTTTCTTGGCAAAGGGATGGGAGGGTGGGAAATAATTGTAGAATTGACTTGGGGGTAAGGTGGAGGTGTGTAAAATTTTCAAACTTTCCAGCGTTTTGGCCTTTGATATTTCCAGTTTAGTCAAAACATTGCGCCAGTTTTGTTTCCGACGGATCAAAATACTTGTGCAAAACCTTGTCAGTCGAGGCTGGATTCTAAAGCGACATCTGGCTCGCGCGCACTCCACGCACTTACGTCATCCGTGCGTGATTTTCTAAAACAAAGGCCTTGTTCTTTATAAACAAACAAACATGTCGAGGAGTTTTGACCCGATCTCACGTGGCACTTAACACATGAAATGATAAATTTGTTTTGTCAACACAGGAGATGACGTCACAGTGGGCAAGTTCTATGCAACGTACTTGATTCAAGAATATTTCCGGCGTTTCAAAGCGAGACAGAAGGCTCAAGACGAGGCTAATGACGTCTCTGGAAACAGCACTATGGCTTTGCAGGTGAGTGACCGTTGTGTGCCTTGTCGTAGTAATGCTAGACTCAAAATCATCTGCAATTAAACTGGAAGGATTTGAAACTGGACGAATGCAGCTGAAATATGAGAGTAGGGATGGCACAGTGGTGAGAGCTCTCGCCTCCCACCAATGTGGCCCGGGTTCGATACCGAGTTTGTCGTTGGTTCTCGTCCTTGTTCCGAGAGGTTTATGTCTGGGTACTCCGGTTTTCCCCTTTCCTCAAAAACCAACATTTCCAAATTCCAATGCGATCTGGATTATTGTCAAGCACTTTATCATGAGCCTCTGGCTCGGGAGATTGGGCAAGCACTCCCCGTGTTATTGACATTAAATTTGATTATTTATTTATTTATTTCTGTTTTTGTTATTGTTTATTTAAATATGACAAAACCACAAAGACATTTGTACTAAAGTAGATCGCGAAACTCGATACTCGGAAACGCACTGAAAACTTGGTTATTAAGCGCCCAACGGCGAGGCAAATCTTGCCGTTTCTCCACTTTGTCATTAAGCACAGGGTGCTGTCTCTTTTGCAGAGCTTCAATAGGGAAAGGGAAGCCCCGTGCCCGCTCCCGCTCCCCCCCGCTCCCCCCCCCCTCCTTCCTTTAGGGCAGACGCGTCTCTTGCGTCCGAAGTTTGACCTGTTCAGCAGCAGATTCGCTTTCCCCAGAACTCACCCCCCTCCTCCCCGCTTTCTTTTTCAGTTTCCGTGTCCATTTTCCGCTATCTTCATAGTCTGCTTAACCCTTTAAGATCAAATAGTTTCAAGCATGCAAGTTCTCCTCACAGTATCACACCCAGCTCAAGCATTCAAGCATAATGGTAATGGTAATGCATTTATATACCGCATTTTCTATTCATTTATATATTCAAATGCGGTTTACATCAGCATATGTCCAGTAGCGACCTCATCCTACCCACCCAACCCATGAAATCATGGAACAGCACAAAGACCAGACCAGCACACCAGGAACTCCGTGCCCTACTCTTTGCGATTAGTGTCTGGGTTCTTTAACGTCCCACAGGGTTATGAACATTGAAGTGTTGTGAGACGGGGCCTACGGTTTATCGTCCTTATCCGAGAAGACTAGAAAGTCTAACCATTTGCAGATGTTTTTACAAAGGCAGCACTTATCCGAGAAGACTAGAAAGTCTAACCATTTGCAGATGTTTTTACAAAGGCAGCACTTTCTCCTCAGTTATTTAAAGACCCCGAGTGTTGGTCCGGCCGGGGTTTGAACCCACGACCTCCCGCACGGTAGTCCGATGCTCAATCAACTGAGCTAACCGGTCGGCGGTATAACAAATTCTCCTAACTAGTTCCATAAGAAAAATAAGAAGGACAGTGAGGATAATATTTATGTTGATATTAGTAGAGCTTGTAGGGTTAAGCTCTTACCTCCGTTTCTAGGCGGGTCTACGGACACTGCACGGGCTTGGACCACAGCTACGCCGCGCTATTTCTGGTCAGCTGGGAAGTGACGACGATGAGTTGTTCTTGAAGGAAGACGTATCTCAAAGAGCCCAGGTAAACCTCAAGAACTCAATGTTCAGAGGAGTTTTTCAGCTGAATTGTGGCGCTTTATTATGTCACTCTCAGGCTCAAAAGAACCACCAAAGGAGAAAACGGCTCAGTAGCTTTCATTTGAATGGTCACACTTTAGGATTTCATCCACAGATTCAAACTTAGAACCACCTTGTACAGCATGATAAACAACAACACAGGAAAGTACTGCTCAGTAGCTTTTATTTCAATGGTCACACTTTAGGATTTCATCTACAGACTCAACAGTTAGAACCACCTTGTACAGCGTAATAAACAGCACCACAGGAAAGTACTGCTCAGTAGCTTTCATTTGAATGATCACACTTTAGGATTTGATCTACAGAGTCAAAAATTAGAACCACCTTGTGCAGCATAATAAACAGCACTACATGAAAGTACTGCACAGTAGCTTTTATTTCAATGGTCACACTTTAGGATTTCATCCACAGACTCAAAAGTTAGAACTACCTTGTACAGCATAATAAACAGCACCGCAGGAAAGTACTGCTCAGTAGCTTTCATTTGAATGGTCACACTTTAGAATTTTATCCACTGACTCAAAGTTAGAACCACCTTGTACGGCATAATAAATAAAATAATAATAAAATAAATAATAAATAGGAATTTCAGTGGATTCCACGGGGTACCTCAATTACGGGATTACCTCTTTCTAACCGAGTTCGAGGTCTAAATCAACGGGAAAAAAACGAGGATCGGTAACTTATAGTACGGACCGAGAAAACGAGGTTAGTAAGATATTAATTATATCTCTGAGGTTAATCGGGCGCGCGGGAAAGGAAACTTTCAAATTTAGCAGGCCGCACAGTGAGATACGGCCCCCAAAATTGACCACCAATAAACAGCATTACAGGAAAGTAAGGTCCGTTTGCATTTTACGATTTTGTGCGTTTGGAGGAAAGTTAGAACCAGCTTCTGTCTTCATATACTAAAGTTTGTCTGCTGAGACTTAGATGAGAACCATAAAACGTGTCTCAGCAATTGCCCGTGCCGGAGTTCGAATGGAGACTGGGGACGAGTTTCTCAATTTTCATTCAATCAGAAATTGTGTCCATCACAAGAAAGATCACATTTAATTAGTCAGTTTACCAAGTTCACGTTCTGTCGTTAGATTGCAACCATGTAGAGGCTTTCAAACATCGGGGAAGTTTGAGACTTTGTATGGATTTGTGGTCGAACGCCATCTCAGAATTAGAGACATTTGTATGGAAATTGGGCGGCCTTTGACAGGTCACAGCCTGGTTAACAAACTCGGTGAACTTACTAATTTTTATGTGATCTTTCTGGTGATGGGGTTCATTTCCTCATATAACGTAAATCCTCTATTAAGCCCTCCCTCTCTAATACCCCCCCCCCCCCCTTTTCAGAGGAAGAAAGTTATTAACCCTCCTCTCTTTTAAGTTCCCCCCCCCCCCCCCCCCTTATTCTTCACAACCAAATTACATGCATTACAGGTACGGTATTCAGTTTTTAACATTTCGATTTAGCTTATCGTTTTGTTTAGGTTATCATTGTACCATTTACAATTTTTTTACTTCATAAATTTAAAGGTTCCCACAAGTGAATAAAAATGTTGAAAATAACTTGTACAACAAGTATGATCTTACTTAACTCTCCGTATGAGACAGTCATTGTCCTGGTCCAAAACAGGAAGGAGGGAAGCGTAACTCTAGTCTGTTTCTTCCTTTTTTTTTTCTTTGCTACCGGTAATGTTTCGCTAAATTAAATAAGCCTCCCCTCTCAAATAAGTCCCCCTCTCTATCAAGCCTCCCCCCACTCTCAAACGTGCTTGAAATAAACAGTCCCCCGGGGGCTTAATAGAGGATTTACGGTAACGCAATTTGAACAATGTGTAAACTAGGAACCAGTCCCTTTATGAACTTCGGAACAGGCAATTGACTCTAAAAGGGAATGTGTTGTGTGACTATTGATTCTATTTCTGTCTTTCCATAGCACAAGAGTTTCTGGGAGAGTCTTAAAAATGCGGTATCCGCGTCGCCGCGTCACAGGTAATAGAAACGCAGTGTTTTAAAATGGCAGGGCTAGTTTCTTTCTCGTATGTGTTTTGGAACTGTTTAAATGTTAGCGTTTTCCTATTAAATGTTTTATAGCTTCTGACCACTTCGTTTGGATCTTTTACACCTTTTTCCTTAAACTGCGTGACTACTAAACACTTCTATTTATTACGCGACCATCATGTAATCTCGTCCCTAAGTAGGCAAAGTCGTGCATTCCCCATGTCACGCAGTCTTAACTAACTTACGTGATCGTCACGCAATATCCTTTCTTGTGTGTGACGAGTCACCACTGAACACTCGTATCTTGTCACTTACAATTTTACAATTTGGTTGTATTTATCATGAGTTAGCAAGATTTGTTTGGAGTAATTTAATGCGTTGTTTTCGTTTCTTTTGGTACAGTTTTCGTCGACCAGCTTCTTTCCGCCTGTCTACTCTTCTGGGGAGGAATGAAAATGCCATAGAAACGAAGAAAAAGAGCTCGTCGATGTCGAATCTTACTGAAAAAATGGTAGGCGAAGGAAATATCATTGAATACAAATGTCGGCAATTCTTGAAAATGCGCTACGCAGACACGGCAAGCATGCAGTGTTTCTCTACGGTTTGACAACCTTTTTGTTGTGGTTTAATTTTGTGCTTGTTTCCCTCGTTTTGTTGGTAATAAGTATAAAGCGAAGGAAAATAAAAAGTAAATCAATTACAAAATTTAACTACAACATTGACATGTTTTCCCGCGCTTCAGATCGGTTGCATTTATTCCCGTGCTTGGTACCGGTTGCACGTTTCCCGCGCTCCAGAACGGTTACATCTTTTCCCGCGCTTGCATACTGGTGGTACGTTTTTACGCACTTGGTATCGGTTTCACGTTTTCCCGCGCTTGGCAGCAGCCAAGGTGCTTTACCGCGCTTTCCGACCTATTTTGATTCATTGGTCCATTTTGCTGATTATGATTGGCTAAATGTAATTGAGACATTTTGTGCTTATTTAGAACATATCAGATGTGCTTAGAAGTTGAGTTGTATAATTGGATTGCCCCTACCGTAAAAAGATTTACCACAGTTTTTCTTTTCGTTCTAATTGCAGAAAACCACTATGTTCAACGACCAAACGTTTTTAGTTCCGGGCACATCAGCGGACGAAAATGCGAACGAAAGCGAGGCCGAGAAGCCCCGCATTGAACTTCCTTCAAAAGACCCGGATGATCCGAGATCTTTCTGTGCCAGTAAAGGGCACGCTAACATCAAGGCTGCAAGGAGCTTGCCTTTAGATGCGGAAAGGGGTAATATACATGGGCCAATAAGTTACTTGAGACAACGCAGCAGGAGTGAAACATTAGGACTACCGAGGCGGCCTTCTTCAGGCGACGTTTCGTACATACGTCACGAGGTCGAGCGAGACAGAACGGAAAGTGTGAGGAACCTCCTTGAAGACGCGCTCGTTGACGAAGGAATATCGATTACCCTGGACGATCCCCTTATTCGTGTTGCCGAAAAGGAAATCGCCGAAGCTTTCGACGTTTCCGAAGATGAACTTCATGCAGCTGCCGAACGAATATTAGCGGAAACAAACGATTACGATCGTGATTCGTACACCGAGGAGGAAGACCTCGGCGACGATCAGGCCACGATCGAGGCTGACAGTGCCCGAAACTCGCCGAATGTGTCTCTTCGGTGGTCTGGTGGACTTCAAAGTGTGCCTGATACCGAGTTAGTGATTACGGATCTGTAATGAATGTAACTGACACAAGGCTGAGATGACGAAAGGAAATTTCAAGGCCTATTGAAGAATGCACTCTAAGCACGTGACCTTG
Source organism: Pavona decussata (assembly GCF_977016875.1). Classification (NCBI taxonomy): domain Eukaryota; kingdom Metazoa; phylum Cnidaria; class Anthozoa; order Scleractinia; family Agariciidae; genus Pavona; species Pavona decussata. Next base: position 1,512,573 of record NW_028145483.1, read on the forward strand.
GTGCGGTCATGCTACTGGCTTGAAAAGGTCCACGTGACAGCCCGACAAAGCTGGTTTGCCAGCGATGTCGTCGACACTATGAAAAGTGTTTCACGATGGCGAAGCACTGTCAAGCCGTTTTGGCGAGCAGCGTATCGCGTTCTGCTTTTGGGACGTCTGCTTTTAAAGAGTACTAGACCTTCATGGTCATGACATTGGAAACCAAACGTACAAATAGTAGATATCTGGTTTAGCTAGTCTTTTATATAAGGTATTCCCTTTTAATCCAAGTTAAAATATCTTGCAGTAGTATCGAACATCATAACGTACCGGCTTCGGATTGTAGGCTATTGTCTGAAACATTTTAGACGTTTAGACACTTGAAATAATTTTATGCCGCTTGATCTTTTTTAGACAACTCACGCAGCGAGTTCAATATAGGCCAAATTTAAGCAATACGGAACACTTTCCTCGTTCCTGTAAAGAAATCAGCAACTGTTTTGGAATTAGACTTCTTCCAAACTCGCGAACTAGACATTTTTATCTCCCTTAGCCGAAAAGAAACTATTTGGCATTGACTATATTTTTTTTGAAGCCCGGCTTTAAACCAATCATTGTTCGTGTTAGATAAACGCTAGGTTATTTTCTTTGTTTTATTTACTACATTGTTTCGTTTGAACGTGTTTGTGTCGTTATGGTGTTTTGCTGGACGAAAGTTAGTTTTGTTTTATTTATTTTGTGTGAAATGGTACAAAACTAAAAGCTTTTATTTTATTTACATTATTTTTACGATTTGTTTTTTACTAAAAAAAAATGTGCTTAGAATTTAGTAAAAAAAAGAAATGCATTGAGATTTTTGTGAATAATAATTTTAAGTCGTTGTTGCGAGGTCGACCAATTTTCGCTTTCACCTGCCCAGGAACAAATCTAAAATCTTTTCTTAAGTGAGAAACGCTCACACCTTAAAGTAATATAGGAAAATTTGTTTAACTCGCGATAACCGTTTTTATAAGAAGAAATTAAAAGCAAAAAAAAAGTATGTTAAAAAGGATTCCGTGAAACATCAACTTTTTTAATAGAAAACCAAGCGAGACTCCGATATGAATTTCAGCTTTGAATGTGGCGCAAATTTCTCTGATTAGAAGTTTACTCTCGATCAGCTTTCTCAGCTATAACAATACGAAAATTAGAGGAAAACGAAATTCCGATTACACTTGCATCATTTTAAGGTTATAACAAAGAGCTGATTTAAAAAAACAGAGACCGAGCAGTAGATAACGAAATAAAAAAATCTAATTCGTTCACTCATTGTATAATTTCACCGATAAGCTCAAGCACCTTGTACAGCATAATAAACAGCACCACAGGAAAGTACTACTCAGTAGCTTTCATTTGAATGGTCACACTTCAGGATTTCATCCACAGACTCAAAAGCTAGAACCACCTTGTACAGCATAACAAACAGCACCACAGGAAAGTACTGCTCAGTAGCTTTCATTTAATTGGTCACACTTTAGGATTTCATCCACAGACTCAAAAGTTAGCACCATCTTGTACAGCGTAATCATAAACAGCACCACAGGAAAGTACTGCTCAGTAACTTTCATTTGAATGGTCACACTTTATAAGTTTTATGGAAAACTCGTAAAATTTAGAGGCACCTTGTACAGCAAAATAAACATTACCAAATAAAGTACTGCTAAATTGCTGACAAAGCCTTCGAAAGTTGGAACCATCTTAGAACAAGTGCTCAAATACAAAATTTGCAATTTATGTATACTTTAAAGTGCATGTATACAGTAGTTGTTGGCCGAAGTTGTACAAGCTGTGTGAACGTCCGTTTTGCCTTGTAAAAGCTAAAGTATTCAGTTTTGGAAAGTTTACGATATTCAACACCTAAATGACCTATTAATAGGAAGACAATATTTTTCTAGCCGTGATATATTTATGCCACTTGAAAGCAGGAAGGTATATAGTAGATCTTAGAAAAGATTTGTATTGTATTGTAGAGCGATTTTTTACCAGGTTGTAAATAGAGATTTTAATTTTTTATAAGAAAGGTCCGCGAGCCTGCAAGGCAACGTATAATGAAAAATGCTGAAAATATGAGAATTAATCCGCAAATAAATAGAGAATATTTTGAACGAAGATCTGCGTTGTGGTAAATATAAAAAAGCGAATACTGCGGTCGCTTCAGTCAGCTCGACGCGTTCCCATGAACGTTGAACTCGTCAAACCTGTTTGGAGAGTTGGAGAAACACGCGAGTGTTACACGCTTTTGCCTATTGCGCATGCGTGTTACAATTATACCTGAACGAACATGACTTCTAATTGAAGCGTTTGACCCCATCAAGTCACAACTCTCTGAAATTATCAAGTGATATGACTGCTTTTAGGAGGTTTTAAACAAAAAGAAAAAATGGATGTCTTTTGGAGCCCTGCGTTACGAAGGTCGAGCCCGCAGTACGAGCGGCAGTTAAAATTGGTTTCCATGTCATCCAATGACATTCAAAAAAAGTAACACTACCTTGCCGATTCAAAGGGGCACTGTTACGGCAATTTTGCTGTATTTTGGTCAAAACTACTCAAGCCCCTTGAATGAAAATAACACTTCGCGCCATACCAAACTTTTTTCTGCGCCATCAACGTCCAAGACTTCATTTGATTTCTCTTGTTCGGTTCAAGTTAGGGCTGGACGGTGTTGATCTCTCATTGGCTGATTTAAATTAATTTCACAAGGGCAGACCGTACGGCAGGATACACAAACCACCACTCGCCAGTCACTTTAGTGAACGCGCCCAGATCTGCTTTTTCTCTATAGTCATAAACTGCGCAAAAATGTCCTCTTTTTCGACGGTTGATTATTATTCAGTGTTATTAATTTCTTTCCATTTTGTGATCTTGCCAGCCTTATAACAAAGAAGGCAAAAATACTGAATGCTGATTGGTATTTCCTATCACCGAGAGCAAAATAACTCACTCCTGATTGGTCGAGCGGCGAAAATACTTGCTCCTGATTGACTGAGCGTGCCATTTCTACATTTAGTTGGTTTCTTCATTTTGTGCCGCAACAACAACGACTTCTTTTAGGTTTTTTGGAGTTTGACTTTTTAAGCCGGATTGTTTGTGCCAAAATACTTGGAAATCAAGTGCTACAGCTACAAAGAAAATTCCTAAAGGTGAATTTTCGCTTCTTACAAGAAACAGCAAAAGATTATTTGTGTCAAAAACTAAAAACTTGATCGCATTTGTTTGGTTGAAAAACTGAAATCATTCATTGCCGCGACTAAGTGCTTTCACCTCGCTACGGCTTCTTCCAACGAACGATAACCGAACAATAATAACAGTGCCCTTTTGATGGGAGGAAGGACCTGGTCAAATTGAGTGGAAGAAATTACTCTGCAACTTCCATCTATGGACCCGCGGTTTGCTATTTTTATCGATCTGTGTTCGTGTGATTTTCAAGCAGTAGAAAGCTTCACAGTGAAGTCCAACACAAAATGTTCAAAACAATTCATAACTCTGGGAATATTTCTCCTAAAGAAATAATTCTAGTCACTAAATAAACGTTAACAAAAGGAGAATACAGGAAAAATAATGTTTGGTTGTGGTCCGAAATATTTGAGCGTTTAAAATTACTGCGTGTTTACAAAAATGCGCTGCGAATGAATTACACAAGTGCAACAGAAATTGTTCAAAACAATTCATCACTCTGTGAATGTTCAAAATTAATTTATCCATGAATATTTGTCGTATGGCGACGATTTAAGTATCTGTGTATAGTTTGAAATACGTTAAATTTGGAAAATTATCGACAGTTGCCTGCAAAAATGCATTTAATTTCTAAGCGACTTACGAGTTGATCACTCACCACATGGTTTGTTTAACCGAAATTTCGCCTGTTTAGTCGTCCTCTCAGTCGCTCTCAGGTTTCACATTTGCTTATTACTCGCCTGCTTTCTCGTTCTCTCTCTCTCCCCCTCTTGCTCTTCTTTCCGAGTTTGTCCACAGTTCAGTTTCAGTTTATTTACACTTGGATGTAGCATATCAAACACGAGGAAAAGTGTTTCCTCCGATTTCCAAACACCGAAAAGTAGGTTGCAAAAACGAGGCGCAGCCGAGTTTTTTTTAACCAACTTCGAGGTGTTTAGAAATAGGAGGCAACACTCTTTCAAGTGTTTGATATAGCTTCTCAAAGTATTGATAATTCTTGGAGAAATTCGAAGCAAAAGTTCACAAAATTTCATGTTTTATAATAATTAAGATCACATTTCTAAACCTCCTTCACGGTAGTGATTTGCTTTGTTTTGGCTTGATGAATTATTAATGAGTTTGAGAAATAGTGTTTACGTTGTTTATAGGAACATAGGAATAAAATAACAAATAAAAGGAGAAAAGAAAGAAGTTAATGGCTTTGGTAGAAATGTATGGTGGTCAGAGGAGCTTAGCTTCCGAGCTAGCCACCGCTATATTATAAATGGAAATACTAATAATAGTGTGTGCTTGGTGCCATGGCAACTATGGACGATCATATGGAACTGTCACTTTTATATTAAAATATACATAGTTTAATTACCCTTGAGAGTTAAGCAGAATTCTTTTATATTGTTTTTTGAACTGGAAGTAGCGAAGTGTTTTTATGTTAGTAGGAGTCTCTTCCCAGATTTTGGTTATAGCAAACTAAAATGTGTGTTTGCCATAATTTGATCTTACACGTGGTACATGAAAAGTAAGATTGGAGGCATACCTGGTATTGTGTGAGTGAATATCAGACACCTTTATGAGGTACTTTTGAAATAGTTTAGGGATATTGGCTTCATTTTGTGAGATCTTGTGGGCCAGCAGGGAGTTTTTAAGTCTAAAAATGTTGTCTATGTTGAATATGTCTAGTAGTTTGAAGTAGGGTGCACTGCTTTTCCTATTATGGCTAAAAATATGCAGCGTATACATTTATTTTGTTTTGTTTGAACTTTGGTTAATCTGCTTGGGTAGGTGTTTCCTCAACTCATAATACCGTAATGGAGGTAGGGGTAGATAAGTGAGTAATATATCTGTTTGAGAGTGTGGCATATTCAACGAATACAAGAATTAGTTTTCTTCAAAATGCCCGTTTGTTTTTCTAAAAGCAGTTGGCTATCCCACTTCCCACCGAAAACACACAGGTTGCAAGCACAGGGTTAAATTGATTGTAGCATTTACATTGGCTCATATACAGGGACGGACGTACGTACGGACGGTACAGGGACGGACGTACGTACGGACGGAAGTGACTTTATATCCAAACCAAAATTTTTGGCATCGATGCAATACCAATTTTTCTTACTAATGGAGCTCCGCTATAAAAATTACATCAGATGATTTGACAAATAAGGTTATTTACGTATAACACTGCACACTTATCAATTAAAACACGACTCTCTCTCTCCTCCTCCCCTCGGCCACCCACGTTTATTTGAAATTCTTGTTTTCCTCCTTGCATGCGGACGGTTTTGATTGTGTCCTGGCCTATTTTAAGGGGAAGTACCACGAAAACCCAAAAATGTTTGTCTGACATCAGAAACAATAAAAATAATTGTCTAGTTTTGTTATAAATTATCACCCCAGTGCAAGAAAACTGTCGATTAGTACCTCTGGTCAGAGACAGAGTGGGCCGGAATGGATTGAAACTTGAAAAATGTTAGGCTAATGTTTTTCAAGTTCTCGTTTTCTTGTTTTAAAATGCGCTAGAACAGATCACGAGTCGTTCCTGTCAAGAATTGAGTTGATTTTTCTCCTCTGGTTGTTCTAGAATTATTTCGTAGCAAAGTGAAGGTCTTATTTCACCATTTTTAACAAAAGAGGTCAAAGACCCCATGAAACTTCCCCTTTAAATGTTAAGTGTTACCAGATGTATGTCGAGGAGTAGGGTGGGCATACAATCGATATATTTCTATCCCGTTGCATGGTTTTGCTGTCTATTTTTTCCCTTAATAATTATCAGATTTTTCGTAATTGTTCTCCCGCCAAACTTGTTGTTATGTGGTTTCCAACTTTTTTTCCTGTACTAGTTGTGAGAGAGAAAGTGTTCGAAATGGGGCCCTTGATCTTGGTCAAGCGCAAATTTGTCAGAACATGTTTTTCTCTCTATTTCCCCTTTTCCTGTTGCATTGTCTTTTACTTTTTACCTTTTTTTTGTAACGATTTTTTTCTGTATTTAGAGGGCTTTTTGACAGCAATAAAGCGATCGAAACCTACAAAAAAATCTTTGATAATTAAAAGGATTTTATCAGTGGTGGGAGCAGGGATGGCGCAGAGGTGAGAGCACTCGCCTCCCACCAATATGGCCGGGGTTCGATTCCCGGTCTCGGAGTCATATGTGGGTTGACTTTGTTGCTGGTTCTCGTCCCTGCTCCGAGGGTTTACCTCCGGGTACTCCGGGTTTCCTCCCTCCACAAAACCTAACATTTTCAAATTCCAATTCGACTTGGAAACAGTGGAGAGAAGAGCCACTCCGTGCATTCCACTAAAATTCCCATTTATAAGATTGCCATGTTACCAGAAAATTGTTTCCAAATTGAGTTTTCCCATCGCATGGGAGTTTTCTAATAATTGTAAAGCCCTCCTTGTCTGGGGATAGGGTCTTGGAGTCTCGATAGACACTCATTTATTAATTTCACAGCCCGGCCAGGACTCTGTTAATTAAACGAGCCTTATATACTAAATCAGGTGTTCCTGGATAAATGTTGATACAAATTAAAAAAAAAAAAAGATAAACACTGAAAATATTATAAGGTGTGCACATTATAGCGGATTGTTTCCCTCGGCAGAAACTATTTCTTCAGCGTTTAAATGACGGAATGACTGCAATTTAACCGGGTCTTGTCTGGCAGCCGGCAATGAAAACACCTGAGCAGTAGAAGGCGGAACTTCAGGCTGATGTCGTCGTATGGCAGCCATTTCTATTTTCGGTGCTCGGTTTTCTGGCTCTCTTAAACGTAACATCTCGAGGAAAGCGTGGCGGAGCTTCTTGAAACGCCAACAGTAAATCATCGGATTGGTAAGAGAACCTAACATAACGAAAGCATCGGTCCAACCCCATACAATGGCTATAACGCGTGGTTCTATCATGTAGTCTGAGAAAGATGTCACTCCAAACCATATTGTTGAAGCTAAATAACTCACAAGTAAGGAACCCAGGATGATCGCAACGGTGTTGGTTGCCTTGTTCTCTTTTTTAACTTTTCTGGCTTCTTCTTGTGTTAGCTGTTCGTTTCTTAACCGTTTTTTCTGACGCCTTGACTCTGAATAAATATAACCATACATGTAAGCTATGAAAACAATGTAAAGTGAGCCAAGAATACTTAGCATTGCGTCCAGCATTTTACCATAAAAGAACGCTTCTTGTTTCCTACCAATTGCAAATAAAAATAGGTCTGGGATTCTCATACAAAATGTTAAGGCCCAAGCCAAAATCACACCAATTTTTACCCTCTGTTTTGTTACGATGTCTCGATATCTCAAGGGCTTTTTGACAGCGATAAAGCGATCGAGAGCTATTAAAACGAGGTGACTAAGCGAAGTTATACCAGAGGCAGACCAGAGGTGTATGTAAACTGTCTCCAAGTTACAAAACGGGCCATCACCAAGGATTCTCTTCACATAAACCGAAACAATTATGGGTTCCACCACGAGTCCAGTGAAAAGATCTGTTCCTGCCATGCTAGCGAGGAGTATACTGGAAGGTGTTCGCAGTCGGTGTCTTGTAGCCACAGCTATTACAACCAAAGCATTTAGCAGAATAGTCGGAAGAGCAAGGATCGAGGTGATACTTGTCAGAGCAACTAGATTTCTCCGCGTACCATCTGTCAAGTAACTTTTGTGCCAGACTGTTCCATGAAGAAGGGGGCATTCTTCTCCGTCGGGATCTGAAGTCCTGTTGGCAGGAAAAATGTCATTTTATCCATTTTATATATCTTACAAGGTTTGCAAACTGACCAAACGTAAGAATGAACGACACAGGCAGATGTAACTGAGGCAGTTTGGAATTGAATGAATAATAATCATGTGCGGGCCTTTTATTTTCCGAGTAAAAGTGTATTATTTCAATAGTGAATATAGACAGGTTCAGGTCTCGGACGCTTAAGTCTTGAGATACGCTTCGGATGATGGTAAGAACAAATGTCCAAATGACAGGGAATTAAGCGATGTAGACCAGAATTGTTGTTGATGCTTCAGTCGCCACTGATAAGGTTATTAACAACATGGCTTTAAACGCCGTTTTCCGCTAGTGATTGAGGCCGCAATATTACGAAAGATAAGCTAAACGCGAAACAGTTAGATTAGGAGGAAAGCTGTCAAAGCTGGGAGGTGAGTTGTTGTGTTTGATAATACCACTAATGCGTATTTTCTTTCTTTTCTTCTATCTTTACCGGTAAACAAAGTATTCCACCCTCCGGTTTACAATTATCAACTAATCGGCTTCTGAATGTTCCTTGAGATATTTCGGGTGGATTACACAAACACATTAATCAGCATGGATAGACATTTCAAAATTGATTATTCAAATTTCCCCTCTCCCGATATGTGCCATGGTTTTCCGAATACCAACAACAGTTGCCGCTGGCCTTAAAGGAAAAGTATCACGAAAATACGATTTTCATTTCAAAACCCAAAACCCAAAAATGTTTGGAAACAAAACATAATTGTCTAGTTTTGTTATAAATTATCACCACAGTGCAATAAAACTGTCGATTAGTGCCCCTGGCCAGAGGCAGAGTAGATCGGAATGGATTGAAACTTGAAAAATGTTAGGCTAATGTTTTTCAAGTTTTCGCATTTTTGTTTCCAAAATGCGTTAGAACAGAGCACGAGTTGTTCCTGTCAAGAATTGAGTTGATTTCTCTCCTCTCGTTGTTCTAGAATTATTTTGTAGCAAAGTGCAGGTCTTATTTCCCAATTTTTAACAAAAGAGGTCAAAAACCCCATGATACTTCCCCTTTAAACAGACAATTGAAACTATCATTCCGTTGTTTTTCTTGTCGATATAAAAACAAAATTACAAAATTGCGTGAATTTTATCACATGAATATAAGTTGATTAATTGGATGCTTAGACAATTTATAAAAAAACCAAATTAATTTAACTTCAAAAAGTCTCGAATTTGGGCGAGTAAATTTATCGAGCACTCGGCACACACAAACAAACACTGTGAACGTGCTGTGGCTATAATTGTGGGCTAAACACGGAATAGATCGGACGGTATAGTTCTTTTGGAACATATTCTGTTTTCGGAATGAACAGGAAAAAAATGAATGTAGTTTATTAAGAATGAAAGGAATTGTGTGGTTTTGGAGTCTCAAAGCTGTTTTAAAAACTCGATCCTTCTCAAACTCACTTATATAATAATTCATCAAGCCAAGACAAAGCAAATCACTCCCGCGAAGGAGGTTTAGAAATGTAATCTTAATTATCATAAAATTTTGTGAACTTTTGCTTCGAATTTCTCCAAGAATTATCAATACTTTGAGAAGCTATATCAAACACTCGAAAGAGTGTTTCCTCCTATTTCCAAACTCCTCGAACAGTTGGTTAAAAAATCTCGGCTGCGCCTCGTTTTTCCAACCTTCTTCTCGGTGTTTGGAAATCGGAAAAAAACCCTCTTCCTCGTGTTTGATATATTACACTGATTGTATTTATCGAACGCGTTGACGATCCCACATCAAAGCAAACGCTCACCGGTCAAAGCGAGCGAACGAAAAACCGAGTAAACGAACTCGCGAAACCAGATGAACAGCTGAACGGCCGAGTGGACAGCTCTCTTGTTTGTAGCCATAAGCCTTTTTTTAAAAAAAAGGATCGATTTCCTGATATTTTAATGTAAACATAAAAGCACATTTCAAAGTCGTGAAATCGAACATTCAACTACCATTATTTATAACATGTTTCTGCCAATGAATAGCAAGACTGAAGAACTGGTCAAACGGAGGAGGAACTGATCAAACTCGAGGAGAAATTGATCAAACTCGGAACGAACGAAAAACCGAATGAACGAACTCGCGAAACCAGATGAACAGCTGAACGACTGAGTGGCCAGCTCTTTTTGTTTGCATCCATAAGTGTTAAAAGAATCCACTGTCTGATATATATTTTAATGTAAACGTAAACGCACATATCCTTTCGGAATGAGTGAAAAAACGAGGTGGCCTTAGTTCATCGTTCACCCAAGTTAACCCTTCACCGGTGAAAACGAACTAACGAAACACCGAGTGAACGAACTCGCGAAACCAGATGAACAGGTCAACGACCGAGCGAAAGCTGTTTTCTTTAATCTGTGCTGTTCCTTATTTTTCTTTTTGGTGAGATCACTAAAATACGTGCATGAGATTGTCGTTATATTTACTTAACCTTTTAGCAATAAAAATAAAGGACACCTCGTTTTCTCACTCATTCCGAGAGGATATGTGCTTTTCTGTATACTTTAAAACATCAGAAAATTGTTCCTTTTTAACGCTTATGGCTTCAAAACTGCCAGAAGGTCTGTCTTTCTCGTCAGGGGCACAGTGAATAGACCAGGTAGAGAGTTCAAGAAACGCTAAACAATAAAAAACGCACGAAGAAAGAAATGTGAACGTAAAGACGATGGGCATTATTTTAAATAACTTCAGGGGAATCTCTCTGATCACTAGTTTCAAACTGTGGCACCACAGCTGGTCCTACGTGTCTGAGATGACAGTTGTCATTCTATTCAGTTTAATTAAGTAAATTATCATTCTAATGTTTCCTTGCACCTGAATAGACCGGTTGCTGCAGAAGAAGAGTTGCTACTTTCCATTAAATACAGCTTGATTAAGGCTCCACACCTTACTTCGTAGGTTAAATAAATTGGAAATACAAATTGTTGAAAAACGGAACTAAATAGCGGCGAGAGGATGGCGAGACCTTTGCAATTTTAAAGCTGTAAAGTCTTTTATTCTCCTTTGATAAAGACAGTTAAGTTTTTTTTTTATCTAATCCGGCCCATGTCATTAACTGGAAGCATTGATTTGTATTTGGATACCAATTTACTGGATTGATTGGCATCAAACAAACAAGACTCTCAAGCTTCCCACGTGTAGATCAATGATTCCCGAGATTGATGGATGCCGAAGAGACAAAAGAATACCACAATTAAGGATTTAGGTTTCCTCATTTACATCTTTGTTTACACCATGTTATTGTTGAAGAAAGTGGAATGCAAAGAAAAAAATACGTTTCATGTTTTCCAAAAAACAAAAACTGATGACGTGCATCTACGCTGCGTACAAAGCAAAGGTTGAAATGGTTGACACAACTTGCATCGGGCCATTTTCATTGACCAATCGGATTGGAGAACGTGATCGATTTAAGCAGATGTTTCTTCCGAAGACAAACATCTGGGTACAAGATTAATTTAAACCTGATGAAGAAACCTCTTCGTTATGTTTTGAAACAGCTTTTAATTGATTGAATTTAATGTAATGTTTAAAAAACGAGCAGTCCTACGAGTGTTTTGAACGGCTCGAAAAACATTCCTGGAAAAGCATGTGTCAATAAAATTCATAACAATTATGCTTTGAAAGGAAATGTGATGTAATATTTTAAGCCTGGTAAACAAATGAGAATATAATGATGTATTATTGAGTAATGACACAAACAAACTCGGAAAAAGAAATTCCGAGTGCTCCTATCAGGAGTCGAACCTAAGACCTTCAACTTGATGGTTTTGTGAACGTTGGAAATTAGCATACGAGAAAATCACCGCATACTAATGAGGAGTGTTTTATCAGCTGATAAAATACCGCATACTAATAAGGAGGAGGTTTATCGATAAAAAGTTACTGCACGTGATGAATTATCGACATTTCATAGGCCAATGGGCTTATGAATTATTGAGTTTTTAAATGTTTATAACATGTTTATGGCTATGAATAGTAAGGAGAACTAGGTAAACGGAGGAGCAACTGAAAAAACCAGACGCAAGCAAAAGAACGAGGGAAAGAACAACCTGACGAGTAAACGAATAGCCGAATGACCGAGTTAACGAACAAACGATCCACCGAGCGCTCACCGGTGAAAACGAACGAACGAAAAACCGAGTGAACGAACTCGCCAAACAAGATGAACAGCTGAACGACCAAGCGAAATCTCTTTTGTTTGCACCTATAAGTGTTTAAAAGGATCGATTTCCTGATATTTTAATATAAACATAAAAGCACATGTTAAAGTCGTGAAATCGAACATTCAACTTGTACGAGTTTTAAAAGAAAGGTTACACTTGGTTCTATTTGTACTAATTAGTATTTTCCAGTGTAATAAAATGAAATAGTTCTTTAGTTCAGCAGGGCAATATTATAGGGTTTTTGAGCGGCTAAGTAAGAGGTCTTCTCAATTCGTTCGACTCGTACGAGTCGTACAACTGGTGAAATTGGTCTTATTACAGACGCTTAGAGTTTTACTGCAGCCAGCTGTGAGCAGAAGGTGCCTTTTAACCTCGAACGAGTCGTACGAGGCGTACGAGTAAAGCAAGGGGTGAACTTGTATTAACCAGGCCCCAGTTGTTCAAAGAGCGGATAACTTTATCCACTGGATAAGTCACTATCCAGCAGAGCAACTGTACTCCAACTAACGCTTTTGGCAAGTTTTCCATATGATCCCATACTTAAATTTGACATATGCTGCTACTCTATCCACAAATTATAGGGCTATCGGGAAACTCTTGCACACATTTCTTCTGCCGGATAGCGACCTATCCAGTGGATAAAATTATCCGCTCTTTGAACAACTGGGGCCAGTTGACTAGGTCCTGTCTTAATCAGATCCAGTTTCACCACTTAATAGGGAGCAGATGAACAACGTCCTGGATGAGTAAACTGATAGCCGAATCACCGAGTTCACGAAGAAACGGTTCACAGAGCTGTCACCAGTGATAACGAACGAACGAAAAACCGAGTGTACGAACTCGCGAAACCAGATAAACAGCTGATCGACCGAGTGGGCAGCTCTTTTGTTTGCATCCATAAGTGTTTATTATTAAGGATCGATTTTCTGACTTTTTAATACAAACTTACAAGCAAATATCTTTTCAGAATGAGTGAGAAACGAGGCGGCTTTGGTTTAATTTTAATGCTTTAATGTTGAGGAAATTTCAGATAAATGAAGAAAAAAGAAGCATTTCTCTATAGTATGAAAGCCATAAGTATTTAAAAAAGATTTCGTAATTAATGTTTTAATTCAGCTTAATTGATTAAATTTTATTCTTAATAACATGATTCTGCCAATGAATAGCACGAAGAACTGGTCAAACGGAGGACGAACTGATCAAACTCGAACGCTCACCGGTGAAAACGAACGAACGAAAAACCGAGTGAACGAACTTGCGAAACCAGATGAAAAGCTGAACAACTAAGTAGACAGCTCTTTTGTTTGCATCCATAAGCGTTTAAAAGAATCGACTTTCTGATATATATTTTAATGTAAACGTAAACGCTCATATCCTTTCGGAATGAGTGAGAAAACGGGGTGGCCCGAGTTCATCGTTCACCCAAGTTAACCTCTCACTGGTGAAAACGAACGAACGAAAAACCGAGTGAACGAACTCGTAAAAACCAGATGAACAGGTCAACGACCGGGTGGAAAGCTCTTTTGTTTGCAGCCATAAGCGTTTAAAAGGATCGATTTTCTGATGTTTTAAAATAAACGGAAAAGCACATTTCCTGTCGGAATGAGTGATATTGCTAAAATGTTAAGTAAATATAATAATAATCTTATGCATGTATTTTAGTGAGTTAACCAAAACTGAAGAAAAATATGAGACAGCATAAATCGGATAGAAGCAAAAACAGATTAATCTGCCCAGCAGGTCTGTCTTTCTCGTCGGGGGCACAGTGAACAGACCCGGTAGAGAGTTCAAGAAACGCTAAACTGAAAAACGCTCGAAGAAAGAAATGTAAACGTAACAGCGAGGGGGAAAATTTTAAATAACTTCAGGGGAATCTCTCTGATCACTAGTTTAAAACAGCGGCACCACAGCTGGCCCTACGTGTCTGAGATGACTTCTGCCATTCTATTCAGTTTAGTAAGTAAATTATCAAACTAATGTTTCCTTGTACCTGAAAAGTCCGGTTTCTGCAGAAGAAGAGTTACTACTTGCCATTACTGTGTTATTAAGGTTTCACACCTTACTTCGTAGATTGGAAATACAAATAATATTGTTGAAACACGGAATTAAATAGCGGCGAGATGACGGATTGCTTTTGCAATTTTAAAGCTATAAAGTCTTTTAATCTCCATTGATAAAGACAGTTGAGCTTTTTCTTTTATTTATTCCAGCCCAAGTCATTTACTGGAATCATTGATTGGCATCTGGATACCAATTTACTGGATTGATTGGCATCAGAAAAACAAGACCCTCAAGCTTCCCACGCGTAGATCAATGATTCCTGAGATTAACGGATGCCGAGGCCGACGAAGATTGATTGGTAGCGCGCGCACTTAAGTTTTATTTAGTGAGAGAGAAAAGAATACCACAGTTAAAGGTTTTTGTTTCCTTATTTATATCTTTGTTTACACCATGTTATTGTTGAAGAAAGTGAAATGCAAGGAAAAAAATACTTTTCATGTTTTCCAAAAATAAAAAGCTGATGACGTGTGTCTACGTGTGTACAAGGCAAAGATTCAAATGATTGACGCAACTTGCAGGGACTATTTTCATTGACCAATCAGATTGGAGAATGTGATCGATTTTAGCAGATGTTGCCTCCAAAGACAAACATCTGGGTATAAGATTAATTTAACCTGTTGAAGAAACTTCTTCGTTATGTTTTGAAACAGCTTTTAATTGATTGAATTTAATGTAATGTTTACAAAACGAGCAGTGCTGCGAGGTTTTTGAACGGCTTCAAAAAGCTTCAAAAACATTACTGGAAAATTGTGTGTCAATAGAATTCATAACAATTATGCTTTGAAAGGAAATGTGATGTAATATTTTAGGCCTGGTGAACAAATGAGAATGATGTATTATTCAGTAATGACACAGGCAAACTCGGAAAAAAGAAATCCCGAGTGCTCCTATCAGGGGTCAAACCTAAGACCTTCAACTTGATGCTTTTGTGGACGTTGGAAATTAGCATACGAGAAAAACACCGCATACTAATGAGGAGTCTTTTATCAGCTAAAATGATACGTTTCAGCCAATGAGTAGCAAGATAAACTGGTCAAACATGTTAGGAACTGATCATACTCGAACGCTCACCGGTAAAAACGACCGACCGAAAAACCGAATCAACGAACTCGCGAAACTAGACGAACGGCTGAACAACTAAGTAGACAGCTCTTTTGTTTGCATCCGTAAGTGTTTAAAATAATCGAGTTTCTGATATATATTTTAATGTAAACGTAAACGCACATATCCTTTCGGAATGAGTGAGAAAACGAGGTGGCCTTAGCTCTTATTACTAAAATGTTAAGTAAATAATGATAATCTTATGCACGTATTTTAGTGAGCTTACCGATAAGAAAAATAAGCAACAGCATAGATCGGAAAAAAGCAAAAACAGATGCGTCTGCCCAGAAGGTCTGTCTTTCTCGTCAGGGCCACAGCGAATAGACCCGATAGAGAGTTCAAGAAACACTAAACAATGAAAAACGCACGAAAGAAGAAATGTAAACGTAACGGCGAGGGAGAAAATTTTAAATAACTTCAGGGGGAATCTCTCTGACCACAAGTTTAAAACTGCGACACCACAGCTGGCCCTATGTGTCTGAGATGACTTCTGTCATTCTATTCAGTTACGTTAAGTAAATTATCAAACTAATGTTTCCTTGTACCTGAAAAGTCCGGTTGCTGCAGAAGAAGAGTTCGTTCTTGCCATTAAATACAGCTTGATTAAGGCTCCACAGCTTTCTTCGTAGGTGAAATAAATCAGAGATACAAATTGTTGAAACACGGAACTAAATGACGGCAAGATGACGGTTTATCTTAGCAATTTTAAAGCTATAAAGTCTTTTAATATGCTTTGATATAAACAGTAAAGTTAGAATTTAAATAATCGAATTTATGATAATTTAATTTAAATTATCATACGAGAAAAACACCGCCTACTAATCAACTAATGAGGAGTGTTTTATCAGCTGATAAAATACCGCATTCCAATAAAGATGAAGTTTATCGATATAAAGTCACTGCACGTGATGTATTATCGACCATTTGATAGGCCAATGGGCTCAATATAAATTATTGAGTTTTTTAATGTTTATAACATGTTTATGCCCATAAATAGCAAGAGAACTAGGTGAACGGAGGAGCAACTGAATAAACCAGAAAAGCAAACGAACACGCAAGCAGAAGAACGAGGGAACAGAACAACCTGATGAAGAAACGAATAGCCCAATGACAGAATTAACGATCAAACGGTCCACCGAGCGCTCACCGGTGAAAACGAACAAATAAAAAACCGAGTGAACGGATTCGCGAAACCAGACAAACAGCTGAACAAACGAGCGACAACTCTTTTCTTTGCATCCATAAGTGTTTAAAAGGATCGATTTCCTGATATTTTAATATAAACATAAAAGCACATTTTAAAGTCATGAAGTCGAACATTCAACTCGTACGAGTTTTATAAGAAGGGTTACACTTGGTTCTATTGGTACTAGTTGGTACTTTCCAGTGTATTAAAATGAAATAGTTCTTTAGTTCAGCATGACAATATTATAGGGTTTTTGAGCGGCTAAGTAAGAGGTCTTCTCAATTAGTTCGACTCGTACGACTGGTGAAATTGGTCTTATTACAGACACTTAGAGTTTTACTGCAGCCAGCTGTGAGCAGAAGATGTCTTTTAACCTCGTACGAGTCGTGCGAAGCGTTCGAGTAAAGCAAGGGGTGAACTTGTATTAACCAGTTGACTAGGTCCTGTCTTAATCAGATCCAGTTTCACCACTTAATAACACGCGAACGAAAAACTGGATGAGTAAACGGATAGCCAAATCACCGAGTTAACGAATAAACGGTTCACAGAGCGGCCATCGGTGAAAACGAACGAACGAAAAACCGAGCGTACGAACTCGCGAAACCAGATGAACAGCTGAACGACTGAGTGGACAGCTCTTTTGTTTGCAGCAGTAAGTGTTGAAAAGGATCGATTTTCTGGCATTTTAATACAAGCTTAGAAGCAAATATCCTTTCGGAATGAGTGAGAAACGAGGTGTCTTTGGTTCTTAATGCTTTTATTAATGTTGAGGAAAGTTCAGATAAATGAAGGAAAAAGAAGCCTTTCTTTATAGCATGACAGCCGTAAGTATTGAAAAAAATTCTTTGTAATGTTTCAATACAGCTTTTAGCAAGGTGAACTGGGCAAACGGAGGAGCAACTGATAAAAGTCGAACGCTCACTGGTGAAAACGACAACGAAAAACCGAGTGGACGAACTCACAAACCAGATAAACAGGTCACCGACTGAGCGAAAACTCTTTTGTTTGCATCCATAAGTGTTTAAAAGAATCGACTTTTTGATATATATTTTAATGTAAACGTAAACGCACATATCCTTTCGGAATGAGTGAAAAAACGAGGTGGCCTTAGTTCATCTTTCACCCAAGTAAACCCCTCACTGGTGAAAACGAACGGAGAAAAACCGAGTGAAAGAAATCGTGAAACCAGACAACAGTTGAACGACCGAGTGGACAGCTGTTTTGTTGAGTTTGCAGTCATAAGCGTTTAAAATGAACAATTTTCTGATGTTTTAAAGTAAACGGAAAAGCACATATCCTTTCGGAATGAGTGAGAAAACGACGTGGCCTCAGTTATTGCTAAAATGTTAAGTCAAATAACAAAAATCTTATGCATGTATTTTAGTGAGCTCACCAAAAACAAAAATAAGCAATAGCATAGATCGGATCAGCTGATTCGTCTGCCAAGAAGGTCTCTCTTTCTCGTTAGGGGAACAGTGAATAGACCCGTTAAAGAGTTCAAGAAACGCTAAACAATGAAAAACGCACGAAGGAAGAAATGTAAACGTAACGGAGAGGGGGAAAATTTTAAATAACTTCAGGGGGAATCCGGGCTCTCTGATCACTAGTTTTAAACTGCGGCACCACAGCTGGCCCTACGTGTCTGAGATGAATTCTGCCATTCTATTCACGGTTATTTAAATTCAGTATCAAACTAATGTTTCCTTGTGCCTGAATAGTCCGCTTTCTGCATAAGAAGAGATCGTGTTTGCCATTAAATACAGCTTGATTAAGTCTCCACACCCTACTTGGTAAGTTAAATAAATTGGAAATACAAATTGTTGGGACACGGAACTAAATAGCGGCGAATGATGGTTTACCTTTGCAATTTTAGAGTTATAAAGTCTATTTGTCTCCTTTGATATAGACAGTTTTTTTTTATTTGATCTTGCCCATGTCACTTACTGGAATCATTGGTTGGCATTTGAATACCAATTTACTGGATTGATTGGCATCAGACAAAACAAGACTCTTAAGCTTCATACACATATATCAATGATTCCCGAGATTGACGTATGCCGAGGACGAAGAAGAATGATTGGTAGCGCACGCACTTAATTTTTATTTAGTGAGAGAGAAAAGAATACCACAATTAAGGGTTTAGGTTTCCTTATTTATATCTATTGTTGAAGCGAGGAAAAAATACTTTTCATGTTTTCCAAAAAAATAAAACTGATGACAAGTCATTTGTCTACGTGCCTGTAAACCAAAGGTTGGAATGGTTGACACAACTTCCATGGACCATTTTCATTGACCAATCAGATTGAAGAACGTGATCGATTTAAGCAGATGTTTCTTCCGAAGACAAACATCTGGGTACAAGATTAATTTAAACCTGATGAAGAAACCTCTTCGTTATGTTTTGATACAGCTTTGAACTGATTGAATTTTGTGTATAACATGTTTATGCTCATGGATATCAAGGAGAAGTAGGTAAACGGAGGAGCAACTGAACAAACTCGAACGCTCACCGGTGAAAGCGAAAGAACGAAAAACCGAACGAACAAACTCGCGAAACGAGACGAACAGTTGAACAACCAAATAGACAACTCTTTTGTTTGCAGCTATCAGCGTTTTAAAGGATCGATTTTGTGATATTTTAATGTAAACATAAAAACACATTTCAAAGTCGTGAAATCAAACATTCAAGTCGCATGAGTCGTACTGCTCTTACGAATTTTAAAAGAAGGGTTACACTTGGTTCTATTGGTACTGATTGGTACTTTACAGTGTATTAAAACGAAATAGTTCTCTCAGAGTTTAGCATGGCAATATTAATAGAGTTTTTGAGCGGCTATGTAAGAGTTTCCTTCAGCCGGCTGTGAGCTGAAGGTGTCTTTTAACCTCGTACGAGTCGTACCAGTAGCGCAAGTGGTGATATAATTGTTTTACCAGTTGACTAAGCCATGTCTTAGTCAGATCCAGTTTCACCGCTTAATAGCGAGCGAAAGAACAAGCGGATGAGTAAACGGATAGACGAATCACCGAGTTAACGAAGAAACGGTTCACAGAGCTTTCACCGGTGATAAAAAACGAACGAAAAACTGAGTAACGAACTCGCGAAACCAGATGAACTGCTGAACGACCAAGTGGACAGCTCATTTGTTTAATATGCAGCCATAAGCGTTTAAAAGGATCGATTTTCTGATACTTGTGAAATATTCATCTGCGTATAAGATTAATTTAACCTGATACGGAAACTTCTTCGTTATGTTTTGATACAGCTTTTAATTGATTTAATTTAATTGTTTATAATATGTTTATGTCCATGAATAGTTAGGAGAACTAGGTAAACGGAGGACCAACTGAACAAACCGGAAAAGCAAATGAACACACAAGCGGAAGAACGAGCGAAAGAACAATCTGATGAGCAAACGGATATTCGAATGACCGAGTTTAGGAACAAACGGTCCACCGAGCGCTCACCGGTGAAAACGAACGAACGAAGAACCGAGTGAACGAACTCGCGAAACCAGATAAACAGCTAAACGACCGAGCGAATAAAGGTCTTTGGTTTGCATCCATAAGTGTTTAAAAGGATCGATTTTCTGATATTTTAATGCAAACTTAAAAGCACATATCCTAGTTTCTCACTAAATCTAAAGGATGTGTGGTTTTAAGTTTGTATTTATAAAATATCGGAAAATCGATCGGTTCTTTTAAACGCTTATGGCTGCAAACAAAAGATCTGTCCACTCGGTCGTTCAGCTGTTCATCTGGTTTCGCGAGTTCGTTCACTCGGTTTTCCGTTCGTTTGTTTTCACCGGTGAGCGCTCTGTGAAGTGTATGTTCATTAACTCGGTCATTCGACAATCCTTTTGCTCATGTGGTTATCCCTTCGCTCGTTCTTCCGCAGTTGTGCGTTCGTTTCTGGTTTGTTCAGTTTTCCTCCGTTTACCTTGTTCACCTTGCTATTTATGGATATAAACATGTTATAAACAATTAAATTTAATACGAAGAAGTTTCTTCATGTTTTAATACTCATGGCTTTGATGCTATGGAGAAAGACTCTATTTTCTCCATTTATCTGATCCACAAAATACATACCTACTGAGTATCGATACTGGGCAGACGAATTATTTCTCCTTTTTTTTAAATTCGGCTATGCTGCTTCTTACGTTTTATTTTGGTGAGCTCACTGAAATAAGTCCTTAATATTATTTTTAAGCTTATTATTACAAAAATTGACCTATTATGAAAACATTAAAAAAAATAAAACCACTCTGTCGCTCGCTTCTTATGGTAGGATGTAGGTTTTAAAGATTGAATGTAAACATCAGAAAAGCGATCTTTATACATCCTTTTGGCTGCAAATAAGTTAAAACAGCTGTCCGCTCGCTTGTTCAGCTGTTCTTCTAGGTTCGCACTGGTTCGCCAGTCCACTCGATTTTGCGTTCGTTAGTTTATGGTGATCATAGCCGCTCCCTGGACCGTTTGATCGTTAACTCGGTCATTCGGCTATCCGTTTGCTCATCGGGTTTGTTCGGGTGCTCGGTGTTCGACCGTTTCAGCGTTCGTATGCGTTTCTGCTTTGTTCGGCTGTTCCTTAGTTTGCCCGGTTTTCAATGCATTTCATGATTATAAACATAAGCATAAATCTGTAATAAACTATTTAATTTAATTAATTAAAAGTTGTATTAGATAACGAGAAAGTTATAGAGAAAGGCTTCTATATTCGTCATTGATTTGAAGTTCAGTTACCCAACATTAAAGCATTTTAAAAGAACTAAAGCCACCTCGTTTCTCACTCATCCCGAAAGGATATACGCTTCTAAGTTTATATTAAAATGTCAGAAAATCGACGCTTATGGCTGGAAACAAAAGAGCTGTCCACTTGGTCGTTCAGCTCTTCATCTGATTTCGCCAGTTCGTTCACTCGGTTTTTCGTTCGTTCGTTTTACCGGTGACCGCTCTGTGAAGAGTTTGTTCGTTAACTCGGTCATTCGGCTATCCGTTTACTCATCCAGTTGTTCGTTCGCTCGTTATTAAGTAGTGAAACTGGAATGGCCTTGTCAACTGGTAATACAATTTCACCACTTGCGCTACTCGTACGACTCATACGAAGTTAAAAGACCCCTTCTGCTCACAGCCGGCTGTTGCAGTAAAACTCTAATCGCCTGCAATAAAATGCAATTTCGTCAGTCGTACGACTCGAACGTATTGAGAAGACTTCTTACTCGAAGAATATTGTAGACATTATTTTCTCTAGTAGTGGAATAATTAATATAAATCCGTCCAATTTCTTAAAATCAGTCTCTCTCTTTTTTTTTTTTGCTTGTTGGTTTTTTGACGTTGGTTCATTTTTGTGTTTTTTTTTGTTTGTTTTAAGGGGGTAGGGTAGGGCTGGGATGTTGTGATTAGTGCCGAGGGGCTCCAAACATGGCTAAGAAGAATAGAAACAGCCAAGTGCCTCGAAATTTTATAATCATACATCGGTTTTTTCTCTTTAGGGTTAGCCTGCAGTGCAGGCGTTTTTAATGGGCGAGCGCTGAATAATAAATTTAGTTCGCGTATTTGAAGGAAGCTGAGGGGGAGGGGGGGGGGGGGTCAGGTCCCCCCTCCTTTATTTCTCAGCCAGTCGTCCTCTCCCTTAAGGTCACTTTTGACTCGCTCCAGCCCTTTCGCGTTTCCTCGCCCAAGATGACAGCAACGAAGGATTATTCAGCGCTCCCGCTCCAAAAATACGCCTGCATTGCAGGCTACTTTAGGGTCCATTACCCGCCAGCTTCGCTGAGTTTATAAAAAATCAATAAAAAACAGTTCACTGAGCACTCATATTTCTTTTAATTCAACAGCATGACTCTTAACCCTTTTCAAACTTTCCATATTGTCACTGGAAAAACCCCTATGGGGAGTGTCAATAAAGTATTGTATTGTATAGCATATATGCCAAATAAGGTGTCCTTGCATAAATATTGATACAAATAAATAAAATCTGAAATAAATTGTAATGTGTGCACGTTTTAAAAAAGCGGATTGCTTTCCTCGGCTGGAACTATTCTGTCGTCCGCGTCTAAATGACGGAATGAAAGCAAAACCGGGTCTTGTCTTACAGCCGGCAATGAAAACGCCTCAGCAGTAGAAGGCGGAACTTCAGGCCGATGCCGTCGTATGACAGCCATTTCTATTTTCGGTGGGCGGTTTTCTGGCTCTCTTAAACGTAAAATCTCGAGGAAAGCGCGGCGAAGCTTCTTGAAACGCCAACCATAAATTAGCGGATTGGAAAGAGAACCTAACATAACGAAAGTATCGGTCCAACCCAATACAATGGTCATAGAACGCGGTTCTAACAAGTAATCTGAAGAAGCTATTACTGCCGTCCATATTATTGAAGGTAAATAAGTCAAAAGTAACACACCCAGGATGATTGTAGCGGTGTTGTTTGCTTTGTTGTCTTTTTTCACTTTTCTGGCTTCTTCTTGTGTTAGTTGTTCGTTTTTTAACCGTTTTTTCTGACGCCTTGACTCTGAATAAATATAACCATACATGTAAACTATAACAACAATGTAAAGCGTGCCGAAAATACTAAATATTACGCCCATTACTTTCTTATAAAAGTACACTACTTGTTTACTGTCTATTCCAAACAAAATAAGATGTGGGATTCTCAAACAAAATGTAAAGGCCCAAGCCAAAATCACACCAATTTTTACCCTCTGTCTTGTTACGATGATTTGATATCTCAAGGGCTTTTTGACAGCAATAAAGCGATTGATACCTATTAAAACGAGGTGACTAAACGATGTAATACTAGATACTAAGACGAGTTGTTCGTAAACTGTCTCCAAGATACAAAACGGGCCATCACTAAGGATTCTCTTGACATGAACCGCGACAACTATGGGTTGCACTATGAGTCCAGTGAAAAGATCTGTTCCTGCCATGCTAGCGAGAAGGATATTCGAAGGTGTTCGCAGTTGGTGTCTTGTAGCCACAGCTATTATAACCAAGGCATTAAGCAGAATAGTCGGAAGAATAGCTATCGAAATTACACTTGTTAGAGCAACTAGATTTCTCCGCGTATCATCTGTCAAAAAACTTTTGCGCCAGACTGATTCAGAAAGAAAGGAGCATTCTTCTTCGTCGGGGTCTGAAGTCCTGTTGGGGGGGAAAAATGCCATCTTATCTTGGAAAGTTTGCAAACTGACTAAACTTAAGAATGAACGACACAGGCATATGTATCTGAGGTAGCTTGGAATTGAATGAAAAATAATTGATGTGCAGGCCTTTTATTTTCTCAGGAAAAGAGTATTATTTCAATAGTGAATATAGGCAGGTTTAGTTGTCGGACGCCCTTTGTTTGCGATAAGCTTCGGATGATGGTAAAATAAATGCCAGGAAGATAAGAGATAAACCATAATTTTTGTGGATTCTTTACTCATCACCGATATTATTATAAACAAAACTTGTCGATTAGTGGCTTTTAAGGACGTTTTTCTCTAATTATTTTAAAAAGATCTCAAAAGATAAACTTAACGCGAAACAGTACTTAGGTTAAGTGAGAAGCCGGGAGGTAAGCTGTTGTTCTTAATAATATATACCACTAATGCGTAATTTCTTTCTTCCTTTCTTTCTTTCTTTCCTTCTTTTAATTTTGGCTTTACCGATAAAGAACGTTTTCCGCCCGTTTGTTGAATAACGAGACATTTTAATAGCATGAGAAAGTAGGAATTAAAGCCTCAAAGAATTGCCTGAATATTCTTGAGGTATTTTTTGGTGGAATATACGAACACTTGTTTTGTCCTGTTGGAAAGAAAAATACCATTTTATCTTAAATTTAAAAGCTTGCAAAGTGAGTAATCTTGAGAACGAACGACACAGGTAGATGTAACTGAGACAGTTTAGAATCGAACGAAAAATAATCCTTTGTGGGTCTTTTATTATAACGAAGACATAGGTAATCCCTTCCGACAAGGAGTATTTTTGCTTTGTATTTATCCAAAAATTGTATTAATGGTTTGAGAAGCTATCAAACATGCACTGGAAAATAGTGTGTCATCCGAATTTCAAACATCTCGGCTGCGCTTCGTTTTTCCCAGCAAACACTTCTTGGTGTTTGGAATTGGATGACACTCTTGCTCGTATTTCGTGATATATTATGGAATATAGACTTGTTCTGTTACCGGACGCCTATGTCTTACGATAAAGCGATAAGCTTTCGGAAGAGGGTAAGAACAAATGCCCAAATGGCAGGGAGTTAAGATATAAAGAGCACAATTTTCTCTATTCTTTATAAATCACTAATGATGTTATAAACACAATGCGTCTGATCAGTTGCTTGAACTGACTGTACGTTTTCCGGTGGTTAATTAGGAAAGATAACGAAATCTTACTAGCAAACACGAAATAGTTCGATTAAGTAGAAAGCGGAGGTTAAGTTGTTGTACTTCATTTTACCACTAATGCGTATTTTCTTTCTTTCTTTCTGGCTTTCCTGTAAAGAAAATCCACCGCTCTTTTTGTCGAATAACGAAGCATTATTAATAATAACATGCGAATAAAGATGCCTCAAGAAATGTACTGAATATTTCTTGAGGTATTTTTGGGTGGAATACACGAGCAAGTTAAATATTCAGTGAAAATTGATTAGTCAATTATATACTTTCCTTCTCCCGATTTCTTATCAATAACGGTTTGTTAAGACATAGACAAGCCAAAAAAAAAAAAAACAAAAACAAAAACGATAAAAACCGACGTTTCGGTGTCATCATGACGCCATTATCAAGCTATAGGTAAATTGTGGACAAAATGTAAATTGTCACAAGTATTTAAAGCAGTGTTGTTCTCTAAATACCAAGGAGAGACGCCACTGGAAAACGAAAAACTGAATAATAATTTGTTTTTCTTCCGCAAAATTTCAGTTTCACTTGGATAAATTGAGTTAATCTTATTAAAGGCCTGGTTAGGCTGAGCTACTGGAATTTTAGACAATTTATAAACAACTAACCAAATTAATTTAACTCCAAAATAAAAGTCTCGTATTTGGGCGACAACATTCCTTGAGTATTCGGTAAACACAAAAGCTATACATACTGGCTATGAGTGTGTAGAGGAGGAACAAAGCTATTGTGGGCTAAACACGGAATAGGTGGTTTTCACCTCACACATCGTCACGCAAGTGAAAAAAAAAAATCCTTAACCATTCAAAAGATAAAGTCAAGAAATTGATACATAAGAGTGATACATAAACAACGTGTGAAAGCCACAGGGCTGTGCGATATCTCCTAATCGAGCTATTCGAGAAAATGTACCACGGAAAATTACAGAGTTTAGTATGGGACGCCATGTTGGTGCCCCGTCTGATGGGCACCAACATGGCGGCCGGAAACCAGCAAAAACATCAGGAGTTTACCTTGGCTATTTCAAAGCCTTTCTTCTCTCTGCTGAACTTTCACATATTGACATTAACGCTTCTATTACATGTTAGCTGATCAGACCTAAATAAAACACGAGGCGAATCGATGTTTTCATGTACGTGACATGTTTAAAGCAGCACTGAATCCTTCTAAAATTCAAACTGCTCTATTTTCAAAACAAAGAATACTATCCTTATGAAAACAAGCAAGCCGATGGAAATTTAGATTTTCTTATATGTGGTGAAGATAAAAACCCAAAATTGTGTTTAGTTATGAATTTCAGTTTTTTATGACGTGATGTGAAAACGAAGAATACGAAATGAACAGAAAAAAAGCATGTAAATTCTTTAGAAGAAAAGGAATTGTGTCCATCTGGGAAGGTTTTGGGGTTAGTGGGAACAAGCAATTTGGGAATTTTTAAACCCGAATAAGAATAGCGAATTGAAAATTCAGTATCCCAAAATATTCTGCATTTGGTCAGTTTAGCGTTTGGCGAGGAAAATCACGAACAATACATTTCGTTGTCGCAGAAAATTTTTTTAAGAGACTAGACTTTTTGACTTTTTTAAATTCAATATAATCCTAGCTAATGCCTTCTGTTAACTAGTTTTGTGAAATTTTGCCAAGCGTTCGGTGACTGACTAAAATTAAACACACAAACAACAGATAAGGTGTTTTCTACTGTTTATAACTGAACCTGGGCATCAATCTCGTTTCCAGGGTCCTCTCTTTCTGTACGTCACATGGACAATGACGTCACTAAACATTTCAAATATCGGTAAATACTAAATACGTCGAATTGATGCCGAAAACCTAGTTTTTGGTTCCAGACTCCAAGATCGATAGTGACAACTGCTAAGCTTGTACAATGCAGCACGCAATATATCCTAACTGAACTTGCCCAAACCGCCTACAACTTACACAAAACGAAGCTTTAGCTAAAGCGGGTCATTTTTATGGAACAGCTTGCCCGAGAACCTTCGCAAAATAGACTCTCTTGGGCGCATTACAAGGAAATAGACCGATTTTATATCATTGGTCAAACAGGGTCTCACACGGCAACCTTAGAGATCTGCATATGTTATTATTATTCTGACGTTGTAAAAATTAGTACACTGTATACTTATGGTGTATTTACTAACGGTTTTACCGTGTTGAAGGACATGTAGCTTGTATGTAAGTAAGTGTGTATGTTACCGCCTACTTCCTTACCAAGTCTCCACGGTTTTTTTTATTTTTGCGGTCGCTCCATGTACCACAAAGGCAAGGAACAAGCTTTCATTTAGTAAACAGTCATACCTTACGATTTAATCCGTAAACTCGAAACCTGGCACAACATAAACAGCAGTACAAATAAAGCGTGCAAATGTACGTCCCATGTAAGATAGCAAGTAGAAACTAATACGATGGGCCAACAAAACGTATGTATGTCGTATAAAACCGCCCAAGGTTAGAACAGTTATATAACTTCCTGTTTATAATGATCATTATTACTGTTGCTATTGCTATCTCCTAAACAAACTATATGGATGTGTTTGTATGAAATGCCTGGGAATTCATACCAAAGCTTTTAGCGATTCAAAGTTGCAGGTAGTGTTGTTGGGTTGTTTCCTAAAATAAACAAGACGTAACCGTTAGAAAACGGGAAATAGTATTGGAGGTAAAAGAAAATATCGCACAATAATAAAAATACGGTGAACCAAATGTTTGAATATCAGAACTAAACATTTTTTGTTTGGCACTGACTATTGTTAACGTTAGAAACAACCTTATTATTTTAAGCATCAAAGACGTTTCAGCCAAACAACTTCGGTCTTCATCGGTTATTTTTAAAGCCAACTGAATCACGGCTTTGTAACGGTTCACAGTTCTGCGCGTGCTACGCCAGTAAAACGCAACCAACGGCATCCGCACCTGTTTACATGAGGGCTCTTTAGACATCCGGAATAGCAATATGTTCGTTTTCCGCGTGGTTGTCACTTTGCGAATACCAAGCCCCGAGAAAAAAGTCTCTCGTTAAAATTACGAGCCTTGTCCACAATTGTCGTATGGTCGAAGTCTATATTATGGACAAACTGGTTCGCGTGTTGCGCAATTTTGGAGTTATTATCTCCAATCCGAACTGCCCGTTTATGTTCTTTTAACCTTGTTTCCAAGGCTCGGTCAGTCTGTCCATAATACACGAAGTTGCAATCGACGCAACCGACCTTGTAAACAACACCTCGGCACTGCAAAGCAGAAGGTTTGTCATTTGGTGACGGGAAACGCGTGCACAAAACATTGCAAGGTTTGTAACCCACTTTAACACCATTGTTGTGTAGTACTCGCGAAATTCTCTCAGAGGCGCCTCTAACATACGGAACAACAACAGATGTTGACGTTGAAGGTGCGCTAGCGCTGGAAGCGTCGTTGGTATTTTAATCGCGGCGGAAAGCGCTGTAGTAGGACTTGCAGCTCCGAATAAAACGCAGAGGGTAATTGTAATCTCTTAGCTTGACTTTGATGACGTGTGTCCTCTCTCTAGACCGACCCGCATTTGTTGATGGAATATCTTGGGCACTGCGAAGGAGAGTATTAACGACTGAGCGATGGGTGGCGGGAGTTGTAATCGAGGTATTTATCTGTGTGTGTTGGTTTTCTGTACACACTGACCTGTATGCGACCACGTACTCGGGTTGTTTGAATAGTTATCTACAGTCTTCAGGTCGAAGAATGTTGTAGACAACATTTTTTCTATTTGTGGATTAATCTAAATCCGTCCGATTTTTCAATTTCTGTTTTGTTTTGGCTTGTTGGTTTTTAGAAGCTGTTGTTGTTGTTTTAAAAGGGGGGGGGGGGGGGTTAAGGTGTGGGTGGGATGGTGGGATTGGGGGGAGGGGAAGGGGTCCAAAAATGGCAAAGTAGAGTGGAAACAGCCTCATGCCTCAGTTTTTTTCTCTTTGGAAACCACCCGCCAACTTTGCTGAGTTTATACAAAATCAACAAAAACAGTTCACTGAGCACTCATCTTTCTTTTAATTCAACAGCATGACTCTTGACTCTTTTCAACCTTTCCTTATTGTCACTGGAAAAACCCCTATAAGGAGTGTCAATAAAGTATTGTATGGTATTGTTTTGCATATATGCAAAATAAGTTATCCTTGCATAAATATTGATACAAATAAATAAAATCTGATATAAATTACAAGGTGTGCTCATTATAGCGGATTGGTTTCCTCGGCTGGAACTATTTCTTCGGCGTTTAAATTGCAAAATAACAGCAAAACTGGGTCTTGTCTGACAGCTGGCGATGAAAACGCCTCAGCAGTAGAAAGCGGAACTTTAGGCTGATGTCGTCGTATGACAGCCATTTCTATTTCTGGTGGGCGTTTTTCTGGCTCTCTTAAACGTAACATCTCGAGGAAAGCACGCCTAAGCTTCTTGAAACGCCAACAGTCAATCAGCGGATTGGAAAGAGAACTTAACATAGCAAGAGTATCTGTCCAACCCCATACAGAACGATGTTTTAACGAGTAATCTGAAGAAGCTGTCACTGCCGTCCATATTATTGAAGGTAAATAAGTCAAAAGTAACACACCCAGGATGATTGTAACGGTGTTAGTTGCCTTGTTGTCTTTTTTCACTTTTCTGGCTTGTTCTTCCGTTAGTTGTTCGCTATTTAACCATTTTTTCTGACGCATTCACTCTGAATAAATATTACCATACATGTAAGCTATAACAGCGTACCGAATATACTGGATATTACGCCCAGTATTTTGTTATAAAAGTTCATACCTTGTTTACTGCCTATTCCAAACAAAATAAGCTCTGGGATTTTAAAACAAAGTGTAAAGGCCCAAGTCAAAATTACACCAAATGTTACCTTCTGTCTTGTTACGATGATTTGATATCTCAAGGGCTTTTTGACAGCAATAAAGCGATCGACACCTATTAAAACGAGGTGACTAAACGAAGTAATACCAGATACTAGGACGAGCTGTTCGTAAAACTGTCTCCAAGATACAAAACGGGCCATCACTAAGGATTCTCTTGACATGAACCGCGACAACTATGGGTTGCACTATGAGTCCAGTGAAAAGATCTGTTCCTGCCATGCTAGCGAGAAGGATATTCGACGGTGTTCGCAGTCGGCGTCTTGTAGCCATAGCTATTATTACCAAGGCATTAAGCAGAATGGTCGGAAGAGTAGCTGTCGAAATAACACTTGTTAGAGCAAGTAGATTTCTCCGCGTATCATCTATCAAGTAACTTTTGCGCCAGACATATCCAGGAGGAAAGGGGCAATCTTCTTTTTCGGGATCTGAAGTCCTGTTAGAGGGAAAAAATGCCATCTTATCTTGGAAAGTTTGCAAACTGACTAAACGTAAGAATGAATGACACAGGCAGATTTACCCAAAGCAGTTTGGAATTGAATGCAAAATAATTGATGTGGAGGCCTTTTATTTTCTCAGGAAAAGCGTATTATCACAATAGTGAATATAGGCAGGTTCAGTTATCGGACGCTTTTTTGTTGCGATAAGCTTCGGATGATGGTAGGAAGAAATGCCAGGAAGTTAAGAGATGCACCATAACTTTTGTCGATTCTTTACTCATCACCGATATTATTATAAACAAAACTTGTCGATGAGTAGCTTTTAACGAAGTTTTTCGCTGATTATTTTGGAAAGATGTCAAAAGATAAACTTAACGCGAAACAGTACTTAGGCGCGAAACAGTACTTAGGTTAAGTGAGAAGCCGGGAGGTTATTTGTTGTTCTTAATAATATATACCACTAATGCATAATTTTTTGGTTTGTTTGTTTGTTTGTTTCTTACTTTCTATCTTTCTTTCTTCCTTTCTTTCTAGCTTTACCGAGAACGAACGTTTTCCGCCCTTTTGTCGAATAACGAGGCATTTTAGTAGCTTGCGAAAGTAGGAAATTAAAGGGTCAAAGAATTTCCTGAATATTTCTTGAGGTATTTTTGGGTGGAATATACGAACACATGTTTTGTCTTGTTAGGAAGAAAATTAAAAGCTTGCAAAGTGATGAGGCAGTTTAGAATTGAACGAAAAATAACGCTTTATTGGTGTTTTATCAGCGAAGACAAAGTGAATCACTTCCGACAAGGATGATTTTTGCTTTGTATTTCTCCAAGAATTATTAATAGTTTGAGAAGCTATCAAACACTCGAAAACGGTGTGTCATCCGAATTTCAAACACCTCGGCTGCGCTTCGTTTTTCCCAAACACTTCTCGGTGTTTGGAAATCGGATGAAACACTCTTCCTCGTGTTTCATGATATATTGCGTGAATATTCACTCGTTCAGTTACCGGACGCTCGTATCGTACGATAAGACGATAAGCTTTCGGAAGAGGGTGAGAACAAATGCCAAAATGACAGGGAGTTAAGATATAGAACACAATTTTCTCGATTCATTAGTCATCACTAATGATGTTGTGAACACAATGTGTTCTGATCAGTGACTTGAAACTGTAATTTTTTCGCTGGTAATTAGGAAAGATAACGAAATCTTACTGAGCAAACACGGAATAGTTCGATTAAGTAGAAAGCTGAGGTTAAGTCGTTGTGCTTCATTTTTCCACTAATGCGTATTTTCTTTCTTTCTTTCTTTCTTTCTTTCTTTCTTTCTTTCTTTCTTTCTTTCTTTCTTTCTGGCTTTCCGGTAAAGAAAATCTACCGCCCTTTTTGTCGAATAACGAAGCATTATTATAATAATGACATGCGAATGTAGATGCCTCATCAAGGAATCTACTGAATATTTCTTGAGATATTTTAGGGTGGAATACATGCACGAACACGTTAAATATTTAGTAAAAATTGATTTTTCAATGATATACTTTCCTTCCTTTCTTAAGACATAGACAAGCAAAAACGAACGATATGATAGAAACCGACATTTCGGTGTCATCATGACACCATTATCAAGCTAAGTAACTTGTAGACAAAATGTAAATTGTGACAAGTTTTTAAAGCAGTGTTGTTCTCTGCGGAATACCAAGAAGAAACGCCGCTGGAAAACGAAAAACTGAAAAATAGTTTTTTTTTTCTTCAAAATCTCAGTTTTCCTTGGATAAATTGATCCACCGATTGAAGCCAATTTAGAAAAGATTAGAGTTCATTTTATTACAGGCCTAGTTAGGCTGAGCTATTTGAATTTTAGACAATTTAGTATTTAGTATTTAGTATTTTAGTATTCGGTATACACAAAAGCTACATACTGACTATGAACGTGTAGAGGACGAACAAAGCTATTGTGGGCTAAACACGGAATAGATACGATGGAATAGTAATATCCCGGGGGGGGGGGGGGTACTCCCTTATATGGGCTATATAGGTATGTGCGGCGCCAAAGGGTATGGTTTTTCGGCTGTTTTGGTCATAAATAGGGTATCGCTTTTAGCCATTTTGCCGCCATTTTGATAATAAATAGGGTATAGATTTTTGCACTCTAGTCCTGGGTTCGATTTTTTTTAGAAGAAGCTACTTCAGGTCATAAATAGGGTAGGGAAAATCGCAGATTTTAGTCATAAATAGGGTGAGGGTTTTGGGAAGCGGGCCACACACCCCTACCCAATTTTTTTTTGGAGTACCCCCCCGGAGTAATATCTAGTAGTAGATTAATATAAATCCATCCGATTACCCAAAATCCGTCTTTTTTTAATTTTGCTTGCTGGTTTTTTGAAGTTGGTTTATTTTTGTTTCTTTGTTTAAGCGGGGTAGGGTAGGCGTGGGATGTTGTGATTGGTGGGAGGGGCTCCAAACATGGCTAAGAAGAATAGAAAAAGCCATGTGCCTTGAAATTTTTAAAGCATACATAGGAATTTTCTCTTTGGAAACCATTACTCGCCCGCTTTGCTGAGAGCATACAAAATCAATAAAAACAGTTTACTGAGCACTCATCTTTCTTTTAATTCAACAGCATTACTCTTGACGCTTTTCAAACTTTCCATATTGTCACTGAAAAAACCCCTATGGGGAGTGTCAATAAAGTATTGTATTGTATTGCATTGCATATATGCCAAATAAGTTGTTCCTGCATAAATATTGATACAAATAAATATAATCTGAAATAAATTGCAAGGTGTGCTCGTTATAGCGGACTGCTTTCCTCGATTGGAACTATTTCTTCGGCGTTTAAATGACGGAATGACAGCAAAACCGGGTCTTGTCTGACAGCCGCCAATGAAAACGCTTCAGCAGTAGAAGGCGGAACTTCAGGCCGATGTCGTCGTATGACAGCCATTTTTATTTCTGGTGGGCGGTTTTCTGGCTCTCTTAAACGTAACATCTCGAGGAAAGCGTGGCGGAGCTTCTTGAAACGCCAACAGTAAATCAGAGGATTGGAAAGAGAACCTAACATAACGAAAACATCGGTCCAACTCAACACAATGGCTATAACGTGCGGTTCTATCGTGTTACTCGAAGAAGCGGTCACTGCAGTAAATATTATTGAAGGTAAATAAGTCAAAAGTAACACACCCAAGATGATTGTAACGGTGTTAGTTGCTTTGTTGTCTTTTTTCACTTTTCTGGCTTCTTCTTGCGTTAGTTGTTCGTTTTTTAAGCGTTTTTCCTGACGCCTTGACTCGGAATAAATATAACCATACATGTAAGCTATGACAACAATGGAGAGCATGATGATAATAATTACTACTACGCTCATTATTTTATTATAAAAGTTCAATTTCTGGTTACTGACGATTGCAGACAAAATAACCTCTGGGATTCTCAAACAAAATGTAAAGGCCCAAGCCAACATCACAGCAATTTTTACCCTCTGTCTTGTTACGATGATTTGATATCTCAAAGGCTTCTTGACAGCAATAAAGCGATCGATACCTATTAAAACGACGTGACTAAACGATGTAATACTAGATGCAAGGAAGAGTTGTGCGTGAACTGTCTCCAAGATACAAAACGGGCCATCACTAAGGATTCTCTTCACATAAACCGCGACAACTATGGGTTGCACTATGAGTCCAGTGAAAAGATCTGTTCCTGCCATGCTAGCGAGAAGGATATTCGAAGGTGTTCGCAGTCGGCGTTTTGTAGCCACAGCTATTATAACCAAGGCATTTAACAGAATAGTCGGAAGAATAGCTATCGAACTGATACTTGTTAGAGAAACTAGATTTCTCCGTGTACCATCTGTCAAGTAAGTTTTGCGCCAGACTGATCCAGAAAGAAAGGGGCATTCTTCTTCGTCGGGGTCTGAAGTCCTGTTGGAGGGAAAAAATGCCATCTTATCTTGGAGAGTTTGCAAACTGACTGAACGTAAGAATGAGCGACACAGGCAGATGTAACTGAGGTAGTTTGGAATTGAATGAAAAATAATTGATGTGCAGGACTTTTATTTTCTCAGGAAAAGTGTATTATTTCAATAGTGAATATAGGCAGGTTTAGTTATCGAACGCTTTTTTGTTGCGATAAGCTTTGGATGATGGTAAGAACAAATGCCAGGAAGTTTAGTTTCATCACCGATGTTATTATAAACAAAACTTGTCGATTAGTGGCTTTTAAGGACGTTTTTCGCTGATTATTTTGGAAAGATATCACAAGATAAACTTAACGCGAAACAGTACTTAGGTTAAGTGAGAAGCCGGGAGGTAAGTTCTTGTTCTTAATGATATATACCACTTATGCATAATTTTTTTTGTTTCTCTCTTTCTTTCTTTCTTTCTTTCTGGCCGGGATTAACCGAGAAAGAAGGTTTGTCGGCCTTTTGTCGAATAACGAGGCATTTTAATAGCTTGAGAAAGTAGGAAATTAAAGCCTCAAAGAATTGCCTGAATATTTCTTGAGGTATTTTTGGGTGGAATATGGGAACACTTGTTTTGTCCTGTTGGAATGATAATTAAAAGCTTGCAAAGTGAGCAACCTTGAGAACGAACGACACAGGTAGATGTAACTGAGGCAGTTTAGAATTGAACGAAAAATAACGCTTTGTGGGTCTTTTATTAGAGCGAAGACAAAGGTAATCCCTTCCGAAAGGAGTATTTTTGCTTTGTATTTCTCCAAAATTTGTATTAATGGTTTGAGAAGCTATCAAACATGCACTGGAAAATAGTGTGTCATCCGAATTTCAAACACCTCGGCTGCGCTTCGTTTTTCCCGGCAAACACTTCTTGGTTTTTGGAAATTGGATGAAACACTCTTCCTCGTATTTCGTGATATGTTATGGAATATAGACTCGTTCAGTTACCGGACGCTTATGTCTTACGATACAGCGATAAGCTTTCGGAAGAGGGTAAGAACAAATGCCCAAATGGCAGGGAGTTAAGATGTAGAACACAATTTTCTTGTTTCTTTATTCATCACTAATGATGTTATAAACACAATGTGTCCTGATCTGTAGCTTGAAATTGTACGTTTTCCGCTGGTTAATTAGGAAAGATAACGAAATGTTATCTAACGAACGCGAAATAGTTCGATTAATTAGAAAGCGGGGGTTAAGTTGTT
Organism: Pavona decussata; assembly: GCF_977016875.1. Taxonomy (NCBI): domain Eukaryota; kingdom Metazoa; phylum Cnidaria; class Anthozoa; order Scleractinia; family Agariciidae; genus Pavona; species Pavona decussata. The sequence continues at coordinate 1,547,871 of NW_028145483.1, forward strand.
GTGCTTCATTTTTCCACTAATGCGTATTTTCTTTCTTTCTTTCTGGCTTTCCGGTAGAGAAAATCTACCGCCCTTTTTTTCGAAGCATTATTAATAATGATATGCAAATGTAGATGCCTCAAGGAATCTACTGAATATTTTTTGAGATATTTTTGGGTGGAATACACGAACACGTGTATACTGATATACTTTTCTTCCTTTCTTAAGACATAGTCAACCAAAAACGAACGATAAAAACCGACGTTTCGGTGTCACCGTGACGCCATTATCAAGCTAGGAAACTTGCGGACAAAATGTAAATTGTCACAACTATTTAAAGCAGTGTTGTTCTCTGAATACAAAGAAGAGACGCCGTTGAAAAACGAAAAACTGAAAAATAATTTGTTTTTCGTCTGCAAAATTTCAGTTTCGTTTGGATAAACTGATCCACCGATTGAAGCCGAATTTAGAAAAAAAAATTAGCTAATTTTATTACAGGCCTAGTGAGGCTGAGCTACTTGAATTTTAGACAATTTTTTAAAGAACCAACCAAATTAATTTAACTCTAAAATAAAAGTCTTGATTTAGGCGACAAATTTCATTGAGTATTCAGGGTACACACAAAAGCTACATACTGACTATGAACGTGTAGAGGACAAACAAAGCTATTGTGGGCTAAACACGGAATAGACGGAATTGTTCTTTTGGAACATATTCTGGTTTCGGAATAAACAGGAAAAAAAAAATAAAAAAAGAATGTAGTTCACCAGAATGATAGGAATTACGTGGTTTTGGAGTCTCAAAGTTGTTTTAAAGACTCCGTTAGCTACGGCTCGTCAGTTTCAACCCACTTAGCTTGTAGTCGCTGTTTGGAAATCGCATTAAACACTCTTCCTCGTGTTTAATATATATTGCAGTGTTTCATTTTCGGTCCCACATCAAAGCATTTAAGGACGGTGCCTACTAAATACAGACGGAAGTATTTTTGTGCGGTTTATGACTTTGCGGGAAAAGCAGATCTTAGAAAGTGCTACTGAAATCCAAAAATAAAATTGGGGGTAACCGCGCATTTTTTAGACATATTCAAGCAACCATTATTCTAAAAAACAGTAAAAAACAAAGCAATGTATGGCATTTTTTCCCAAATTGAAGTTTTATTATCTCTGAAAATGTATGGTTAACCCAAATTTTCATTTTTAAGATTACTTGTTAAGTTCTGCTTTCTCCGCGTAGTTTTAAACCGCGCAAAAATATCCCTGTATTACAGTGCAACGAACTCAACCGGGGCCACCGAAAAAACCGACACTTTGAAATTGAAAGCAATGTTCTCGTTTTTGACTGGTTTACAAACTACCAAAGCCAGACTCCTTTGTTGTAAACGTGACCTGTGATTGGCTGATCAATGTTGGGTGGCCCATAGGAAACTCGAGTATTTCGAGATGCACAGAACGTATGCGCAGTAACAAAAGTAGGCACCGTCCTTAAGATTATTCCTCTTTTTTGCAGTGCGCAACTCTACTATGTACAATAGCAAAATAAAAATTTTGTGTTCATTTCTAGCTAACTACTGAATATTACTGAATATTACTTACATCTAACAACAAAATTCGTAATTTCAATTTTCCCGGAAGTTAAGGTGTTTTTCGTAAGACTCGCACCAGTCCATACCCGAAGAAACCAGTTTTGAAGCTGGATTGATCACTTCTTTGTGAAATATCTGCAAAACCAACCCGGTGACCCCATTTTCTCTTTTGAGATTTCTAACAACAATATCGTTTGCCAACTACCGCGAAAATTTAAGGAAAATCCCATGTTTAGAAATATCAAATTTTGCGCCTTAATCTAGCCAGCGGACATTTTTGGCGTACCTTCAGAGGTAACGAATTACATTGTTTTGTTGAGTATCTACAGTAGTACTGGTCAGGAATAGTTTTCAAACACATTTGACACTGAAAATAGTTTATGCACGTGAAAAAAATTCTATTAAATGACCTTATGAGAAAATAATTTCTGTTTGGCAGCGAAACCAGATGAACAGTTGAACGACCGAGCGAAATCTCTTTTGTTTGTATCCATAAGTGTTTAAAAGGATCGATTTTCTGATATTTTAATGCAAACTTAAAAGCACATATCCTCGTTTCTCACTAAATCTAAAAGGATGTGTTTTTTTAAGTTTGTATTAAAATATCGGAAATTAAATCGATCGATTGTTTTAAACGCTTATGACTGCAAAAAAAAAAAAAAAAGAGCTGTCCACTCGGCCGTTCAGCTGTTCATCTGGGTTCACTCGGTTTTTCGTTCGTTCGTCAGTATCACCAGTAAGCGTTCGGTGGACCGTTTGTTCATTAACTCGGCCATTCGACTGAATCCTCTTGCTCATCTGGTTATTCCTTCGCTCGTTCTTCCCCTTGCGTGTTCGTTTGCTTTTCTGGTTTGTTCAGTTGCTCCTCCGTTTACCTTGTTGACCTTGCTATTTAAGGGTATAAACATGTTATAAACAAATAAATTTAATTGATCAAAAGTTGTATGAAAACATTACGAAGAAGTTTCTTCATGTTTTAATACTTATGGCTGTCATGCTGTGGAGAAAGACTTTTTTTTTCCATTATTGATGACCTACTGGGCACACGAATTAGTTCTGCTTTTTTTAAAAATTCGGCTATGCTGCTTCTCACGTTTTGTTTTCGTGAGCTCACTGAAATACGTCCTTAATATTATTATTAAGCTTATTGTTACAAAAATTAACTTATTATGAAAAGATTAAGAATTAAAACCACTCTGTCGCTCGCTCCTTCTGGTAGGATATAGGTTTTGAAGTTTGAATATAAACATCAGAAAATCGATCTTTATACATGCTTTATGGCTGCAAATGAAAAAGGTGTCCACTCGCGTCTTCAGTGGTTCTTCCAGGTTCGCGCTGGTTCGCCAGTTCACTCGATTTTGCGTTCTTTCGTTCATGGTGATCATAGACACTCCCTGGATTATTTGATCGTTAGCTCGGTCATTCTGCTATCCGTTTGCTCATCGGGTTTGTCCGGGTGCTCGGTGTTCCATTTGTACGTTCATATGTGTTTCTGCTTTGTTCGGCTGTTCCTCAGTTTGCTCGGTTTGCAATGCATTTCATGATTATAAAGGTAAGTATAAACCTGTGACAAACTGTTAAAATTTAATTAATTAAAAGCTGTATTAGATAACGAAGAAGTTTCTTCATCAGGTTTTAATACTTATAGCTGTCATGCTATAGAGAAAGGCTTCCATATTCTTCATTGATATGAAGTTCAGTTACCCAACATTAAAGCATTAAGAACTAAAGCCACCTCGTTTCTCACTCATGCCGAAAGGATATATGCTTCGAATTATGTGTTAAAATGACAGAAAATCGACGCTTATGGTTGCAAACAAAAGAACTGTTCACTCAGTCGTTCAGCTGTTCATCTGGTTTCGCCAGTTCGTATACTCGGTTTTTCGTTCGTTCTTTTTCACCGGTGAGCCATCTGTGAACCGTTTGTTCGTTAACTCGGTGATTCGGCTATCCATTCACACATCCGGTTGTTCGTTCGCTCGCTATTAAGTGGTGAAACTGGATCTGATGAAGACATAGCCTTGTCAACTGGTAATTAAAAACAATTTCACCACTTGCGCTACTCGTACGACTCGTACGAAGTTAAAAGACCCCTTCTACTTCTACAGCCGCCTGCTGTAAAACTCTAAGCGTCTGTAATAAAATGCAATTTCACCGGTCGTACGACTCGAACATATTACTCGAAGAATATTGCAGACATTATTTTCTCTAGTAGTAGATTAATATAAATCCGTCCAATTTCCCAAAATCCGTCTTTTTTTAGTTTTACTTGTTGGTTTTTTGAAGTTGGTTTATTTTTGTTTCTTTGTTTTAGCGGGGTAGGGTAGGGGTGGGATGTTGTGATTGGTTCGAGGGGCTCCAAACATGGCTAAGAAGAATAGAAACAGCCACGTGCCTCGAAATTTTTAAATCAGACATTGGATTTTACTCTTTGAAGACCATTACCCGCTCACTTCGCTGAGTTTATACAAAATCAATAAAAACAGTTCACTGAGCACTCATCTTTCTTTTAATTCAACAGCATTACTCTTGAATATTTTCAAACTTTACATACTGTCACTGGAAAAACCCCAATGGGGAGTGTCAATAAAGTATTGTATGGTATTGTATCGCATATATGCCAAATAAGGTGTTCCTCCATAAATATTGATACAAATAACTAAAATATGAAATAAATTACAAGATGTGCTCGTTATAGCGGATTGCTTTCCTTGCTTGGAACTATTTCTTCGGCGTTTAAATGACGGAAAGACAGCAAAACCGGGTCTTGTCTTACAGCTGGCAATGAAAACGCCTCAGCAGTAGAAGGCGGAACTTCAGGCCGGTGTCGTCGTAAGACAGCCATTTCTATTTCTGGTGGGCGGTTTTCTGGCTCTCTTAAACGTAACATCTCGAGGAAAGCGTGGCGGAGCTTCTTGAAACGCCAACAGTAAATCAGAGGATTGGAAAGAGAACCCAACATAACGAAAACATCGGTCCAACTCCACACAATGGCTATAACGTGCGGTTCTACCGTGTTACTCGAAAAAGCTGTCACTGCAGCAAATATTATTGAAGGCAAATAAGTCAAAAATATCACACCCAGGATGATTGTATTGGTGTTAGTTGCTTTGTTGTCTTTTTTTACTTTTCTGGCTTCTTCTTGTGTTAGTTGTTCGTTTTTTAACCGTTTTTTCTGACGCCTTGACTCTGAATAGATATAACCATACATGTAAACTATAACAGCAATATAAAACATGCCGAAAATACTTAGTATTACGCTCATTATTTGATCATAAAAGTTCAAATCCTGGTTACTGACGATTGCAAACAAAATAACCTCTGGGATTCTCAAACAAAATGTAAAGGCCCAAGCCTAAATCACACCAATTTTTACCCTCTGTTTTGTTACGATGAATTTATATCTCAACGGTTTTTTGACTGCGATAAAGCGATCGATACCTATTAAAACGAGGTGACTAAACGAAGTAATACTAGATGCAAGGAAGAGTTGTTCGTAAACTGTCTGCAAGATACAAAACGGACCATCACCAAGGGTTCTCTTGACATGAACCGCGACAACTATGGGTTGCACTACGAGTCCAGTGAAAAGATCTGTTCCTGCCATGCTAGCGAGAAGGATATTCGAAGGTGTTCGCAGTCGTTGTCTTGTAGCCACAGCTATTACAACCAAGGCATTTAACAGAATGGTTGGAAGAATAGCGAGCGAACTGATACTTGTTAGAGCAACTAGATTTCTCCGCGTATCATCTGTCAAGTAACTTTTGCGCCAGACTGATCCAAAAAGAAAGGAGCATTCTTCTTCGTCGGGGTCTGAAGTCCTGTTGGAGAGAAAAAAATGCCATTTTATCTTGGAAAGATTGCAAACTGACTACATGTGAGAACGAGCGACACGCGTAAATGTCACTGTCACACAGGCAGTTTGGAATTGAATGAAAAATAATTGATGTGCAGGCCTTTTATTTCCCAAGGAAAAGCGTATTATTTCAATAGTGAATATAGACAGGCTCAGGTATCGGACGCTTATTTATCGCGATAAATAATTTAACTCCAAAATAAAAGTCTCGTGTTTGGGTGACAAAATTCATTGAGTATTTAGGGTACACACAAAAGCATACTGACTATGAACGTGTAGAGGAAGAACTTACAAAGCTATTGTGGGCTAAACACGGATTAGACGGAATTGTTCTTTTGGACCATATTCTGTTTCCGGAATAAACAGGAAAAAATAAAATAAAAAGGAATGCAGTTTACCAGAATGAAAGGAATTACGTGGTTTTGCATGGAGTCTTAAAGTTGTCAAAGGCTCGTCAGTTTCAACTCACTTGTCGCTGTTTGGAAATCGCATTAAACAGTCTTCCTCGTGTTTTAAAATATATATTGTACTATTTCATTTTCGGTCCCACATCAAAGCATTTAAGGACAATGCCTACTTATACAGACGGAAGTATTTTTGTGAGGTTTATAACTATGCGGGAAAAGCAGATCTTAGAAAGTGCTACTGAAATCCAAAAATAAAATTGGGGGTAACCTAGCATTTTTTAGAGATATTCAAGTAACTTTTATTCTAAAAAACAGTAAAAAACAAAGCAATGTATGGCATTTTTTCCCAAATTGAAGTTTTATTATCTCTGAAAATGCATGGTTACCGCAAAGTTTCATTTTGGATACCAAGATTACTTGTTAAGTTCTGTTTCCTCCACGTAGTTCTAAACCTCGCAAAAATATCCCTGTATTACAGTGCAAAGAACTCAACCGGTGCCACCGAAAAAAACCGACACTTTGAAATTTAAAGAAATGTTCTCGTTTTTGATTGGTTTACAAACTACCAAAGCCAGACTTCTTTGTTGTAAACGTGGCCTGTGATTGGCTGATCAATGTTGGGTGGCCCATAGGAAACTCGAGTATTTCGAGATGCACAGAACGTATGCGCAGTAACAAAAGTAGGCACCGTCCTCAAGGTTATTCCTTTTTTTTGCAGTGCGCAACTCTACTACGTACAATAGCAAAATAAACATTTTGTGTTCATTTCTAGCTAACTACTGAATATTACTTACATCTAACAACAAAATTCTTAATTTTAATTTTCCCGGAAGTTGTAAGACTCGCCCCAGTCCCTACCCGAAGAAACCAGTTTTGAAGCTGGATTGACCACTTCTTTGCGAAATATCTGCAAAACCAACCCGGTGACCCCATTTTCTCTTTTGAGATTTCTAACAACAATATCGTTTGCCAACTACCGTGATAACCTTAAGAAAAATCCCATGTTTAGAAATATCAAATTTTGCGCCTTAATCTAGCCAGCGGACATTTTTGGCGTACCTTCAGAGGTAACGAATTAGATTGTTTTGTTGAGTATCTACAGTAGTACTGGTCAGGAATAGTTTTCAAACACATTTGACACTGAAAATAGTTTATGCACGTGAAAAAAATTCTATTAAATGACCTTATGAGAAAATAATTTCTGTTTGGCAAGTACTCTGTTATAGTCCTTTTCGTTCAAAAGTTCATAAGTTACCATATTTCAAATTTTCGTTTTTAAAGAACCTGAGCATGGTGACCCCCTCCTTTTATTTCAATTTTGGTCCAAACAATTGACGAGAATATTCTTAACACATGTTAAGCGTTGGTTTGCCGCGTTACTTAAGTAAGCTGGAATGACATAGTTTATCTATTTCTTTTTTTCGCTATCAGCTAGTTGTTCCAGTTACGTACTGAGAAGAAAAATATGTTTGTAAGCTTTCGTAAATGTTCCCGGCCCCAAAAACCCGACCCGATTTCAGACCGTAATTGTCAAAATCTATACCCGTTTTTAGACCAAAACGGCTCAAAAACCATACCCTTTGGGGCGGCACATACCTATATACCTTATATAGGGGAGTACCCCCCCCCCATCCCGGGCTGAAAAGTCCGGTTTCTGCAGAAGAAGAGTTCGTACTTGCCATTGAATACAGCTTGATTAAGGCTCCACAGCTTTCTTCGTAGGTGAAATAAATCAGAAATACAAATTGTTGAAACACGGAACTAAATAGCGATAAGATTATGGTTTATCTGAACAATTTTAAAGCTATAAATTCCTTTAATCTGCCTTGATATAGACAGTTCAGTTAGAATTTAAATAATAATAATAATTCTTTATTAAAATATTCCACACAAATTGCTATTTACAAGTTAAAAGTATATAAAAAGAGCTATTAAAAAACCTATTCACAATTCATTTCGATTAAAAAGAAAGATCATATTTTCAAGCAATAATGTTTTTGTAAAGAAAACGAAAAAAAAAAAATTAAATGATCTAATTTATAATAATTTAAATTAGCATACGACAAAAACACCGCCTACTAATCAACTAATGAGGAGTGTTTTATCAGCTGATAAAATACCGCATTTTAATAAGGATGAGGTTTATCGATATAAAGTCACTGCACGTGATGTATTATCGACCATTTGATAGGCCAATGGGCTCAATATGAATTATTGAGTTTTTTAATGTTTATAACATGTTTATGTCTATGAATAGCAAGGAGAACTAGGTGAACGGAGGAGCAGCTGAATAAACCAGATAGAAAAGCAAATGAACACGCAAGCAGAAGAACGAGGGAACAGAACAACCTGACGGGGAAACGGATAGCCGAATGACATAATTAACGATCAAACGGTCCACCAATCGCTCACCGGTGAAAACGAACGATCGAAAAACCGAGTGAACGAACTCGCAAAACCAGACGAACAGCTAAACAAACGAGCGAAAAATCTTTTGTTTGCATCCATAAGTGTTTAAAAGGATCGATTTCCTGATATTTCCTCGCGAAGCGAGGTTAATAAATTTGTCGGGCCGAGCCGGCCCGAGCGGAGCTCAGCCGCGCGAATTCGAGCGAAAAATATATTTATATATTTCGTTGAAGGTGTCCGCACTGTTGCCTAGCAACAGTGAAAAACAAAGTATGAATGACGTCAGAGTCTGGAACAAAATTTGCATACATCGGGAAAGCTTGCGTACCGGGTCAAATTTCAACTGCAATGTTCATCAATTCACTGGATACAGAACTATCTCTCCAGAATCTTTTCCCTTTCTTCCAGAAATCATTTTTTGTGAAAGATAACATTGAAGAAATAACACGTTTTGTAGCCGCGGTAAAATAATTTTCCGTGGGAAATAAATTCATCGAACACGACAGCGCTTCACGTACGTTGTTCAGTTCGTCGCGTCAGGAATAGCCTGTGGAACCTCGAAAAGACCATGCTCATAAAAATAGTTGCTATGTTCAGAAACCTTTTAATCTCCTCATTTGATGCTACAATACGGGTAAAGAGGGCTTTCCACCCAGCCCAAGCTTCGCGAGGGTTTGCGAGTCACGTATTTCTAGTTTAATATAAACATAAGAGCGCATTTTAAAGCCGTGAAATCAAACATTCAACTCCTACGAGTTTTAAACGAAAAGTTGCCCTTGGTTCTATTAGTACTAATTGGTATTTTCCAGTTTATTAAAATGAAATAGTTCTTTAGTTCAGCATGACAATATTATAAGGTTTTTGAGCGGCTAAGTAAGAGGTCTTCTGAATTTGTTCGACTCGTACTAGTCGTACGACTGGTGAAATTGGTTCTATTACAGACACTTAGAGTTTTACTACAGCCGGCTGTGATCAGATCTAGAAGATGTCTTTTAACCTCGTACGAGTCGTACGAGTGAAGCAAGGGGTGAACTTGTATTAACCAGTTGACTGGGTCCTTTCTTAATCAGATCCTGTTTCACCACTTAATAACGAGCGAACGAAAAACCGGATGAGTTAGCGGATAGCTGAATGACCGAGTTAACGAACAAACGGCTCACAGAGCGGTCACCGGTGAAAACGAACGAACAAAAACCGAGTGAACGAACTCGAGAAAACCAGATGAAGAGTTGAACGACTGAGTGAACAGTTATTTTGTTTGCAGCCGTAAGTGTTGAAAAGGATCGATTTTCTGACATTTTAATACAAACTTAGAAGCAAATATCTTTTCGGAATGAGTCAGAAACGAGGTGTCTTTGGTTCTTAATGCTTTTATTAATGTTGAGGAAAGTTCAGATAAATGAAGGAAAAAGAAGCCTTTCTTTATAGCATGACAGCCGCAAGTATTAAAAAAAATTCCTCGTAATGTTTCAAGACAGCTTTTAATTGATTAAATTTGATTCTTTATAACATGTTTCTGCCAATGCCGAATAGCAAGGTGAACTGGGCAAACGGAGGAGCAACTGATAAAACTCGAACGCTCACTGGTGAAAACGACAACGAAAAACCGAATGAACGAACTCGTGAAACTGACCAGATAAACAGGTCATCGACTGAGCGAAAACTCTTTTGTTTGCATCCATAAGTGTTTAAAAGAATCGACTTTCTGATATATATTTTAATGTGAACGTAAACGCACATATCCTTTCGGAATGAGTGAGAAAACGAGGTGGCCTTAGTTCATCGTTCACCCAAGTTAACCCCTAACCGGTGAAAACGAACTAACGAAACACCGAGCCGGAACGGATAGCTCTTTTCTTGCGTTTGCAGTTATAAGCGTTGAAAATGATAAATTTTCTGATGTTTTAAAATAAACGGAAAAGCACATATCCTTCGGAATGAGTGAGAAAACGAGGTGGCCTAAGTTCTTATTGCTAAAATGTTGAGTATCTTATGCATGTATTTTAGTGAGCTCAACAAAAAGAAAGGTAAGCAACAGCATAGATCTGCATAGGTCTGCCAAGAAGGTCTGTCTTTCTCGTTAGTGGCATATATAGTGAATAGACCCAGTAGAGAGTTCAAGAAACGCAAAACAATGAAAAACGTACAAAGGAAGAAATGTAAACGTAACGGCGAGGGGAAATTTTTAAATGACTTCAGGGAGAATCTCTCTGACCACAAGTTTCAAACTGCGGCACCACAGCTGGCCCTACGTGTCTGAGATGACTTCTGTCGCTCTATTCAGTTAAGTTATTAAATTCAGTATCAAACTAATGTTTCCTTGTACCTGAATAGTCCGGTTTCTGCAGAAGAAGAATTTGTATTTGTATTAAGGCTCCACACCCTACCTCGTAGGTTAAATAAATTGGAAATTCAAATTGTTGAGACACAGAACTAAATAGTGGCGAGATGATGGTTTACCTTTGCAATTTCAAAGCTATAAAGTCTTTTTGTCTCCTTTGATATAGACAGTTAAGTTTTTTTTTTAATCAAATCCGGCCCGAGTCATTTACTGGAATCATTGATTGGCATTTGGATACCAATTTACTGGATTGATTGGCATCAGACAAAACAAGACTCTTAAGCTTCCCATGCGTACATCAATGATTCCCGAGATTGGCGGATGCCTAGGACGATGAAGATTGATTGGTAGCGCGCGCACTTAATTTTTATTTAGTGAAAGAGAAAAAAATACCACAGTTAAGGGTTTAGGTTTCCTTGTCTATATCTTTGTTTACACTATGTTACTATTGAAGCAAGGAAAAATGCTTTTCATGTTTTCCAAAAAAAAAAATAATAACAAAAAATATAATAAAATAGTATAAAACTGATGACAAGTCACCCGTCTACGTGCATGCGCATAGAAAGCAAAGGTTGAAATGGTTGATGAAGAAACTTCTTCGTTATGTTTTGATGCAGCTTTTAATTGATTAAATTTTATTAGTTGTTTACAACTTGTTTATATTCATGAATAGCAAGGAGAAGTACAATAGGTAAACGGAGGAGCTCAATAAACCAGAAACGCAAACGAACACGCAACGGCAGGAAAACGAGTGAAAGAACAACCTGATGAGCAAACGGATAGCCGAATGACCGAGTTAACGAACAAACGGTCCACCGAGCGCTCGCCAGTGAAAACGAACGAACGAAAAACCGAGTGAACGAACTCGCGAAACCAGATGAACAGCTGAACGACCGAGCGAAATCTGTTTTGTGTTTGCATCCATAAGTGTTTAAAAGGATCGATTTTCTGATATTTTAATGCAAACTTAAAAGCACATATCCTCGTTTCTTACTGAATCTAAAATGATTTTTTTTTTCAAGTTTGTATTAACATATCGGAAATTAAATCGATCGATTGTTTTAAACGCTTATGACTACAAACAAAAGAGCTGTCCACATGGTCGTTCAGCTGTTCATCTGGTTTCGCGAGTTGGTTCACTCGGTTTTTCGTTCGTTCGTCAGTATCACCACTGAGCGTTCGGTGGACCGTTTGTTCATTGACTCGGTCATTCGACTGAATCCTTTTGCTCGTCTAGTTATTCCTTCGCTCGTTCTTCCCCTTGCGTGTTCATTTTCGTTTCTGGTTTGTTCATTTGCTCCTCCGTTTGCCTTGTTCCCCTTGCTATTTAAGGGTATAAACATGTTATAAACTTACAATTAAATTTAATCAATCAAAAGGTGTATTAAAACATTACGAAGAAGTTTCTTCATGTTTTAATACTTATGGCTGTCATGCTGTGGAGAAAGACTCTCTTTTTTTCCATTATTAATGACCTACTGGGCAGACGAATTATTTCTGCTTTTTTTTTTAAATTCGGATATGCTGCTTCTTACGTTTTGTTTTCGTGAGCTCACTGAAATACGTCCTTAATATTATTCGTAAGCTTATTGTTACAAAAATTAACTTATGAAAACATTAAGAATTAAAACCACTCTGTCGCTCGCTCCTTCTGGTAGGATATAGGTTTTAAATTTTGAATGTAAACATCAGAAAATCGATCTTTATACATGCTTATGGCTGCAAATAAAACAGCTGTCCGCTCACTTGTTCAGCTATTTTTCCAGGTTCGCGCTGGTTCGCCAGTTCACTCGATTTTGCGTTCTTTTGTTCATGATGATCATAGCCGCTCCCAGGACCGTTATATCAATAACTCGGTCATTCTGCTATCCGTTTGCTCAGCGGGTTTGTTCGGATGCTCGGTGTTCCGTTTGTGCGTTTATATGCGTTTCTGCTTTGTTCGGCTGTTCCTTAGTTTGCTCGGTTTGCAATGCATTTCATGATTATAAACGTAAGTATAATCCTGTGATAAACTATTAAAATTTAATTAATTAAAAGCTGTATTAGATAACGAAGAAGTTTCTTCATCAGGTTTTAATACTTATAGCTGTCGTGCTATAGAGAAAGGCTTCCATATTCTTTATTGATCTGAAGTTCAGTTACCCAACATTAAAGCATTAAGAACTAAAGCCACCTCGTTTCTCACTCATCCCAAAAGGATATATGCTTCGAAGTTTGTCAGGTTGAAATGACAGAAAATCGACGCTTATGGTTGCAAACAAAAGAACTGTTCACTCAGTCGTTCAGCTCTTCGTATGCATGGTTTCGCCAATTCGTATACTCGGTTTTCTGTTCGTTTGTTTTCACCGGTGACCGCTCTGTGAAGGGTTTGTTCGTTAACTCGGTGATTCGGCTATCCGTTTACTCTTCCGTTTGTTCGTTCGCTCGCTATTAAGTGGTGAAACTGGATCTGATTAAGACATAGCCTTGTCAACTGGTAAAACAATTTCCCCACTTTCGCTACTCGTACGACTCGTACCAAATAAAAAGACCCCTTCTGGCTGCAGTAAAACTCTAAGCGTCTGTGTAATAAAATGCAATTTCACCAGTCGTACGACTCGAACGTATTACTCGAAGAATATTGTAGACATTATTTTCTCTAGTAGTAGATTAATATAAATCCGTCCGATTTCCCAAAATCCGTCTTTTTTTAGTTTTGCTTGTTGGTTTTTTGAAGTTGGTTTATTTTTGTTTCTTTGTTTAAGCGGGGTAGGGTAGGCGTGGGATGTTGTGATTGGTGGGAGGGGCTCCAAACATGGCTAACAAGAATAGAAAAAGCCACGTGCCTTGAAATTTTTAAATCAGACATTGGATTTTTCTCTTTGGAGACCATTACCCGCCCGCTTCGCCGAGTGCATACAAAATAAATAAATAAAAAAACAGTTCACTGATCACTCATCTTTCTTTTAATTCAACAGCATGACTCTTGACTATTTCAAACTATACATATTGTCACTGGAAAAACCCCTATGGGGAGTATCAATAAAGTATTGTATGGTATTGTATCGCATATATGCCAAATAAGGTGTTCCTGCATAAATATTGATACAAATAAATATAATCTGAAATAAATTGCAAGGTGTGCCATTAGAGCGGATTGCTTTCCTCGACTGGAACTATTTCTTCGGCGTTTAAATGACGGAATGACAGCAAAACCGGGTCTTGTCTTACAGCTGGCAATGAAAACGCCTCAGCAGTAGAAAGCGGAACTTCAGGCCGGTGTCGTCGTATGACAGCCATTTCTATTTCTGGTGGGCGGTTTTCTGGCTCTCTTAAACGTAACATCTCGAGGAAAGCGCGGCGGAGCTTCTTAAAACGCCAACAGTAAATCAGAGGATTGGAAAGAGAACCCAACATAACGAAAACATCGGTCCAACTCCACACAATGGTTATAACGTGCGGTTCTACCGTGTTAATCGAAAAAGATGTCACTGCAGCAAATATTATTGAAGGCAAATAAGTCAAAAATATCACACCCAGGATAATTGTAATGGTGTTAGTTGCTTTGTTGTCTTTTTTCACTTTTCTGGCTTCTTCTTGTGTTAGTTGTTCGTTTTTTAACCGTTTTTTCTGACGCCTTGACTCGGAATAAATATAACCATACATGTAAACTATAACAACAACATAAAACATGCCGAAAATACTTAGTATTACGCTCATTATTTGATCATAAAAGTTCAAATCCTGGTTACTGACGATTGCAAACAAAATAACCTCTGGGATTCTCAAACAAAATGTAAAGGCCCAAGCCAAAATCACACCAATTTTTACCCTCTGTTTTGTTACGATGAATTTATATCTCAAGGGCTTTTGGACAGCGATAAAGCGATCGATACCTATTAAAACGAGGTGACTAAACGAAGTAATACTAGATGCAAGGAAGAGTTGTTCGTAAACTGTCTGCAAGATACAAAACGGACCATCACCAAGGGTTCTCTTGACATGAACCGCGACAACTATGGGTTGCACTACGAGTCCAGTGAAAAGATCTGTTCCTGCCATGCTAGCGAGAAGGATATTCGAAGGTGTTCGCAGTCGTTGTCTTGTAGCCACAGCTGTTACAACCAAGGCATTTAACAGAATGGTTGGAAGAATAGCGAGCGAACTGATACTTGTTAGAGCAACTAGATTTCTCTGCGTATCATCTGTCAAGTAACTTTTGCGCCAGACTAATCCAAAAAGAAAGGGGCATTCTTCTTCGTCGGGGTCTGAAGTCCTGTTGGAGGAAAAAAAATGCCATTTTATCTTGGAAAGATTGCAAACTGACTACATGTGAGAACGAGCGACACGCGTAAATGTCACTGAGGCAGTTTGGAGTTGAATGAAAAATCACTGATGTGCAGGCCTTTTATTTCCCAAGGAAAAGCGTATTATTTCAATAGTGAATATAGACAGGCTCAGTTATTGGACGCTTATTTATCGCGATAAATAATTTAACTCCAAAATAAAAGTCTCGTATTTGGGCGACAAAATTCATTGAGTATTCAGGGTACACACAAAAGCTACATACTGACTATGAACGTGTAGAGGACAAACAAAGCTATCGTGGGCTAAACACGGAAAAGACGGAATTGTTCTTTTGGACCATATTCTGTTTCTGGAATAAACAGGAAAAAAAATAAAAAAGGAATGTAGTTTACCAGAATGAAAGGAATTACGTGGTTTTGCTTGGAGTCTCAAAGTTGTTTTAAAAACTCCGTTAGCTAAGGCTCGTCAGTTTCAACTCACTTGTCGCTGTTTGGAAATCGCATTAAACAGTCTTCCTCGTGTTTTAAAATATATATTGCACTATTTCATTTTCGGTCCCACATCAAAGCATTTAAGGACAATGCCTACTAATACAGACGGAAGTATTTTTGTGCGGTTTATGACTATACGGGAAAAGCAGATCTTAGAAAGGGCTACTGGAATCCAAAAAGAAAATTGGGGGTAACCGCGCATTTTTTAGAGATATTCAAGCAACTATTATTCTAAAACATAGCATAGTATGGCATTTTTTCCCAAATTGAAGTTTTATCATCTCTGAAAATGCATGGTCACCCCAAATTTTCATTTTGGATACCAACATTACTACTTAAGTCCTGCTTTCTCAGCGTAGTTCTAAACCTCGCAAAAATATCCCTGTATTACAGTGCAGCGAACTCAACCGGGGCCACCGAAAAAAACCGACACTTTGAAATTTAAAGAAATGTTCTCGTTTTTGATTGGTTTACAAACTACCAAAGCCAGACTTCTTTGTTGTAAACGTGACCTGTGATTGGGTAATCAATGTTGGGTGGCCCCGGTGAGCTCATTGCAGTTTAGTAGGCAATACCCATAGAAAACCCGAGTATTTCGAGATGCACAGAACGTATGCGCAGTAACAAAAGTAGGCACCGTCCTTAAGGTTATTCCTCTTTTTTGCAGTGTACAACTATACTACGTACAATAGCAAAATAAAAATTTTGTGTTCATTTCTAGCTAACTACTGAATATTTCTTACATCTAACAACAAAATTCTTATAGATTAAGAGAATTTAACTTTAAATTCATTCACAGAATTGTCGTGACTAAAAAGGAGCTCTTTAGATTTAATATTAAATCAGATAGTAATTGCATATACTGCGGAGAACCAGACTCTATAGACCACACCTTTTTAGACTGCCAATGTACAAAGTCTTTTACTAAGGATGTGCTACAATGGTTTAATGTAGAAAATAATTGTAATTTTAATTCAAAGACTGAAGATTTTCTTTTTGGTGTGTCCTCTGTGTCGAGTGTTCCAACAAAGAAATTAAATTATACCCTCATCTTCCTACGTTATTAGATTTATAAAAAAAAGCTCCAGAATGACTCGCCACCTCTATTGCTCCCGGACTTTATCAAAAAAAAAAAAATGAAATATAAATATAAAATTAAAAATATTTCTTAAGATATATATAATGAATGCTCCTCTTCTTCTTACATTGTAAAGTGCTGTAAATATTGTACGTTTTAGGCTCTAAATGTTGTATGTGTTTGGAATAAAGGTATATTGAAAAAAAAAAAAACAAAAACAAAAAAAAAAAAAATTCTTAATTTTAATTTTCCCGGAAGTTAAGGTGTTTTTCGTAAGACTCGCCCCAGTTCCTACCTGAAGAAACCAGTTTTAAAGCTGGATTGACCACTACTTTGTGAAATATCTGCAAAACCAACCCGGTGACCCCATTTTCTCTTTTGAGATTTCTAACAACAATATCGTTTGCCAACTACCGTGAAAATGTAAGGAAAATCCCATGTTTAGAAATATCAAATTTTGCGCCTTCATCTAGACAGCGGACATTTTGGCGTTTCTTCAGTGGTAACGAATTCGATTATTTTGTTGAGTATCTACAGTAGTACTGGTCAGGAATAGTTTTCAAACACATTTCACACTGAAAATAGTTTATGCACGTGAAAAAAGTCTATTAAATGACCTTATGGGAAAATAATTTCAGTTTGGCAAGTACTCTGTTATATTCCTTTTCGTTCAAAAGTTCTGATAAGTTACCATATTTCAAATTTTCGTTTTTAAAGAACGAGCATGGCGACCCCCTCTTTCTATTTCAATTTTGGTCGAAACATATTTAGGTTAACTTGACGAAATATGAACAATTTTTTTTAGCTTTTGATTGAGGAGAATATCCTTAACACATGTTAAGCGTTGGTTCGCCGCGTTACTTAAAAGTGGCTTGTTTTAGAATCTCAGTCAAGTCGCTTGTCAAGTTTGTTTAATTTAATAAACAGATCTTCCACCAAAACGAAATCTCAGTGTAAGTACAGTGATGTCCAATACTCACCACTTGGTCAAGGTGGTGAAGTTTTGTTTTGATCAGAAGTCTTAAAGTCGGCTGTAAGTATTAAAAAAAAATTCCTCGTATTGTTGTAATACAGCTTTTAATTCATTTGATCAAATTTAATTGTTTATAACATGTTTCTGCCAATTGATGGCAAGGAGAACTGGGAAACGGAGGAGGAACTGATCAAACTCGAATGCTCACCGATGAGCGAAAAAATCAGATGAACAGGTCAATGACCTAGTGGATAGCTCTTTTGTCGAGTTTGCAGCCGTAAGCGTTTAAAAGGATCGATTTTCTCATGTTTCAGTAAAGTAAACGGAAAAGCACATATCCTTTCCAAATGAGTGAGAAAACGAGGTGGCTTTAGTTATTGTTGCTAAAATGTTGAGTAAATAATGAAAATCTTATGCACTTATTTTAGTGAGCTCACCAAAAAGAAAAATAAGCAATAGCATAGATCGGATCAACAGATTCGTCTGCAAAGAACTTCAAGGTCTGTCTTTCTCGTTAGGGGCACAGTGAATAGACCCGGTAGAGAGTTCAAGAAACGCTAAACAATGAAAAAAGCACGAAGGAAGAAATGTAAACGTAACGGTGAGGGGGAAAATTTGAAAAAAACTTCAGGGGGAATCTCTCTGAACACAAGTTTAAAACTGCGACACCACAGCTGGCCCTACGTGTCTGAGATGACAGTTGTCATTCTATTCATCTTAGTTAAGTAAATTATCAAACTAATGTTTTCTTGTACCTGAATAGTCCGGTTTCTGCAGAAGAAGAGTTCGTATTTCCCATTAAATAGAGCTTGATTAAGGCTCCACACCTTACTTTGTAGGTTGAATAAATTGGAAATACCAATTGTTGAGACACGGAACTAAATAGCTGCAAGATGATGGTTTACCTTTGCAGTTTTAAAGCTACAAAGTCTTTTCATCTCCTTTGATAGAGACAGTTCAGTTGTTTTTTTTTTTTTAATCAAATCCGGCCAAGTCATTTACTGGAATCATTGATTAGCATTTGAATACCAATTTACTGGATTGATTGGCCTTCAGACAAAGCAAGATTCTCAAGCTTCCCACGCGTAGATCAATGATTCTCGAGATTGACGGATGCCAAAGAGAGAAAAGAGCGCGACAAGTAAGGCTTTAGGTTTCCTCATTTATATCTTTGTTTACACCATGTTATTGTTGAAGAAAGTGAAATGCAAGGAAAAAATACGTTTCATGTTTTCCAAAAAACAAAAACTGATGACGTGCATCTACGCTGCGTACAAAGCAAAGGTTGAAATGGTTGACACAACTTGCATCGGGCCATTTTCATTGACCAATCGGATTGGAGAACGTGATCGATTTTTGCAGATGTTTCCGCCGAAGACAACATCTGAGTACAAGATCAATTAAACCTGATGAAGAAACTTCTTCGTTATGTTTTGATACAGCTTTTATTGATAGAATTTAATTGTTTACAACTTGTTTATATTCATGAATAGCAAGGAGAACTACAACAGGTAAACGGAGGAGCTGAATAAACCAGAAACGCAAACAAACACACAAGCAGAAAAACGAGTGAAAGAACAACCTGATGAGCAAACGAATGACCGAGATAACGAACAAACGGTCCACCGAGCGCTCACCGGTGAAAACGAACGAACGAGAAACCGAGTGAACGAACTCGCGAAACCAGATGAACAGCTGAACTACCGAGCAAAATCTCTTTTGTTTGCATCCATAAAGCTAGTGTTTAATAGGATTGATTTTCTGACATTTTAATGCAAACTTAAAAGCACATATCCTCGTTTCTCACTAAATCCAAAAGGTTGTGTTGTTTTAAGTTTGTATTAACATATCGAAAATTAAATCGATCGATTGTTTTAAACGTTTATGAATGCAAACAAAAGAGCTGTCCACTCGGCCGTTCAGCTGTTCATCTGGTTTCGCGAGTTGGTTCGATTCACTCGGTTTTTCGTTCGTTCGTCGGTATCACCAGTAAGCGTTCGGTGGACCGTTTGTTCATTAACTCGGTCATTCGACTGAATCCTTTTGCTCGTCTAGTTATTTCTTCGCTCGTTCTTCCCCTTGCGTGTTCGTTTGCGTTTCTGGTTTGTTCAGTTGCTCCTCCGTTTGCCCAGTTCTCCTTGCTATTTAAGGGTATAAACATGTTATAAACTTACAATTAAACTTAATTAATCAAAACCTGTATTAAAACATTACGAAGAAGTTTCTTCATGTTTTAATACTTATGGCTGTCATGTTGTGGAGAAAGACTCTCTTTTTTTCCATTATTAATGACCTACTGGGCAGATGAATTAGTTCTGCTTTTTTTAAAAATTCGGCTATGCTGCTTCAAATTACGTTTGTTTTCGTGAGCTCACTGAAATACGTCCTTAATATTATTATTAAGCTTATTGTTACAAAAATTAACTTATTATGAAAACATTAAGAATTAAGACCACTTTGTCGCTCGCTCCTTCTGGTAGGATATAGGTTTTAAATTTTGAATATAAACATCAGAAAATCGATCTTTATACATGCTTATGGCTCAAATAAAAAAGGGTGTCCACTCGCGTCTTTAGTGGTTATTCCAGGTTCACGCTGGTTCGCCAGTTCACTCGATTTTGCGTTCTTTCGTTCATGGTGATCATAGTCGCTCCCTGGACTATTTGATCGTTTACGCTCGGTCATTCTGCTATCCGTTTGCTCATCGGGTTTGTCCGGGTGCTCGGTGTTTCATTTGTGCGTTCATATGTGTTTCTGCTTTGTTCGGCTGCATGTTCCTCAGTTTGCTCGGTTTTCAATGCATTTCATGATTTAAACGTAAGTATAAACCTGTGATAAACTATTAAATTTAATTAATTAAAAGCTGCATTAGATAACGAAGAAGTTTCTTCATCAGGTTTTAATACTTATAGCTGTCATGCTATAGAGAAAGGCTTCCATATTCTTTATTGATCTGAAGTTCAGTTACCCAACATTAAAGCATTAAGAACTAAAGCCACCTCGTTTCTCACTCATCCCGAAAGGATATATGCTTCGAAGTTTGTGTTAAAATGTCAGAAAATCGACGCTTATGGCTGCAAACAAAAGAACTGTTCACTCAGTCGTTCAGCTGTTCATCTGGTTTCGTCAGTTCGTATACTCGGTTTTTCGTTCGTTCTTTTTCACCGGTGAGCCATCTGTGAGCCGTTTGTTCGTTAACTCGGTGATTCGGCTATCCGTTTACTCATCCGGTTGTTCGTTCGCTTGCTATTAAGTGGTGAAACTGATCGGATTAAGACATAGCCTTGTCAACTGGTAATACAATTTCACCACTTGCGCTTCTCGAGCTCGTACGACTCGTGCGAAGTTAAAAGACCCCTTCTACTTACAGCCGGCTGCAGCAAAACTCTAAGCGTCTGTAATAAAATGCAATTTCACCAGTCGTACGACTCGAACGTATTGAGACTAGAAGCCCTCTTACTCGAAGAATATTGTAGACATTATTTTCTCTAGTAGTATATTAATATAAATCCGTCCGATTTCCCAAAATCCGTCTTTTTTTTTATTTTTGCTTGTTGGT
Source organism: Pavona decussata (assembly GCF_977016875.1). Taxonomy (NCBI): domain Eukaryota; kingdom Metazoa; phylum Cnidaria; class Anthozoa; order Scleractinia; family Agariciidae; genus Pavona; species Pavona decussata. Next base: position 1,568,833 of record NW_028145483.1, read on the forward strand.
TTTTTGAAGTTGGTTTATTTTTGTTTCTTTGTTTTAGCGGGGTAGGGTAGGGGTGGGATGTTGTGATTGGTGGGAAGGGTTCCAAACAAGGCTAAGAAGAATAGAAAAAGCCACGTGCCTTGAAATTTTTAAAGCATACATTGGTATGCTTTAAACAAAGTGAGGAAGCCTGACTCTATAAGCCTCGTGGTTTCTTTCAGGTTTTCTCGCCATTTATTTTCTTTCGTCAATTTTCATCATTTTTTTTTTCCATCTGTAATTGTTGTATGTGGCAAAATAAATATTGCATTGTATTGTATTGTATTTTTCTCTTTGAAAACCATTACTCGCCCGCTTCGCTGAGAGCATACAAAATCAATAAAAACATTCACTGAGCACTCATCTTTCTTTTAATTCAACAGCATTACTCTTGACGCTTTTCAAACTTTCCATATTGTCACTGAAAAAACCCCTATGGGGAGTGTCAATAAAGTATTGTATTGTATTGCATTGCATATATGCCAAATAAGACGTTCCTGCATAAATATTGATACAAATAAATATAATCTGAAATAAATTGCAAGGTGTGCTCGTTATAGCGGATTGGTTTCCTCGATTGGAACTATTTCTTCGGCGTTTAAATGACGGAATGACAGCAAAACCGGGTCTTGTCTGACAGCCGGCAATGAAAACGCCTCAGAAGTAGAAGGCGGAACTTTAGGCCGATGTCGTCGTATGACAGCCATTTCTATTTCTGGTGGGCGGTTTTCTGGCTCTCTAAAACGTAACATCTCGAGGAAAGCGTGGCGGAGCTTCTTGAAACGCCAACAGTAAATCAGCGGATTGGAAAGAGAACCTAACATAACGAAAACATCGGTCCAACTCAACACAGTGGCTATAACGTGCGGTTCTATCGTGTTACTCGAAGAAGCGGTCACTGCAGTAAATATTATTGAAGGTAAATAAGTCAAAAGTAACACACCCAAGATGATTGTAACGGTGTTAGTTGCTTTGTTGTCTTTTTTCACTTTTTTGGCTTCTTCTTGCGTTAGTTGTTCGTTTTTTAACCGTTTTTCCTGACGCCTTGACTCGGAATAAATATAACCATACATGTAAGCTATGACAACAATGGAAAGCATGATGACAATAATTACTACTACGCTCATTATTTTATTATAAAAGTTCAATTTCTGGTTACTGACGATTGCAGACAAAATAACCTCTGGGATTCTCAAACAAAATGTAAATGCCCAAGCCAAAATCACACCAATTTTTACCCTCTGTCTTGTTACGATGATTTGATATCTCAAAGGCTTCTTGACAGCAATAAAGCGATCGATACCTATTAAAACGAGGTGACTAAACGAAGTAATAGCAGACGTAGACCAGAGTTGCATGTAAACGGTTCGCACTGGTTCATGGTGATCATAGCCACTCCCTGGACCGTTTGATCGTTAACTCGCATTTAAGACATGTTAAGAGTTCATTTCCCGCGTGAAGTTAAAACTCGTCTGGCTTTTATAGAACCCTCAATCAAGTCGCTTTTCAAGTTTGTTTAATTGAAAAACAGATCTTCCCCCGAATTGAAATCTCAATTCAGCACAGTCATGTCCAATACTCACAACTTGGTCAAAGACGTGAATTTTTTTGGGGACAGATCAATGTTGAAAGAAGTCTTTTACTAAAGCATGACAGCCATAAGTATTACATGTAAAACACGAAGAAAGTTATTCCTTATGTTTTAATACAGCCTTAAATTGATTGTTTATAGCATGTCTATGCCAATGAATAACAAGGAAAACTGGGCAAACGGAGGAGTAACTGGAGAAATCAGAAACGCAAACGAACGCACGAATAACCGAATTAACGGACAAACCCGGGTCCACCGAGCGGTCACCGGTGAAAACGAACGAACGAAGAACCGAGTGAACTAATTCGCGAAACCAGATGAAAAGCTGAACGACCGAGTGGAAAGCTCTTTTGTTTGCAGCTATAAGCGGTTAAAAGCTTTTATTTTCTGATCTTTTAATGTTAACTAAAAACACACGAAGAAAGGAGTGTAAACTTAACGGCGAGGGGAAAATTTTTAAATAACTTCAGGGGGAATCTCTCTGATCACTAGTTTAAAACTGTGGCACCACAGCTGGCCTTACGTGTCTGAGATTACAGTTGTCATTCTATTCAGTGTAACTGAAAGTAAATTATCAAAATGTTTCCTTGTACCTGAATAGCCCGGTTTCTGCAGAAGAAGAGTTCGTACTTGCCATTACTCTATTATTAAGGTTCCACACCTTATTTCGTAGGTTAAATAAACTGGAAATACAAATTCAGTGTTGAAACACAGAACTAAATAGCGGCGAAATGACGGTTTACCTTTACAATTTTTAAAGCTATAACGTCTTTTAATGAGTCCTTTGTTATAGACAGTTAATTATAAGTTGTTTTTATCTGATCTGGCCCGAGTCATTTATATTACTTAAACACGAAATTTAATTCCAATGGCAACGCAATGCTTTACTACCCAGATTTTCTCAAACGTAAAATTGATTGATTGGCTTCAGGCGATGCTCCCATACCCACTGAACAGCAGGACGCGCAAACCTTCCAGGCGTTAGATCTTTGATCTCCATGTATGTTTATAAAAAGTTGTCGCAGTTTAATGAAACGTTAATACATATAAACAAGAAACTACGTACTTTCCGAGAAGGACAAAAGTATCAACATTAATCTTGTGTGCGTCATGGGTCGAAAAGCGTACAAAGCAACGGTAAAAATGATCGACGCAACTTGCATCAGACCATTTTCATCGACCAATCAGATTTGAGAACGCGATCGATTTTAGCAGATGTTTTCACCGAAGACAAACATTTGATTACGAGGTTAATTAAAACTTGATGAAGAAATCTCTTCGTAATGTTTTAATACAGCTTTTAATTGATTAAATTTAGCTGTTTGTAACATGTTTTTGCGCATGAATAGCAAGAAGAACTGGGCAAACGGAGGAGCAACTGATCAAACTCGAACGCTTAACCGGTGAAAATGAACGACCAAAAAACCGAATGAACGAACTCACAAACCAGATGAACATCTGAACTACCGAACAAAAACTCTTTTGTTTGCATGTTTAAGTGTTTAAAAGGATCGATCGATTTTCTGATATTTTAATGCAAACTCTAATCCTTTATAATTAGCTGAACTGGTCCTCGCGGAAAAGGAACATTCTGATTGGTTCTGTGAGCGGTCCTAATTTTCCTTTACAGACCGCTAATATGGACCGCTTACGTTAAAGCGCACGTTAAAAG
>NW_028145484.1:0-67500 GCF_977016875.1 Pavona decussata
GTTAACGATTGTTCGCAAATAATAACCCATTGTTTTGCAACTATACTTACATGTTCCCGTAACCTTGGCATGATTTATGCAACCCACCTAAGTGCCTAAAGGTCTTAGGCGACGCAGTTTAATCTTTGATTGCTACTAGTTATACAATTATCATTCAGCTTATTCGAAATCGACATTTACAGTATAATGACGTAGTAAGGAAAATTATTTGTTGTTTATTCCTGCAAAACTGAAATTATTGGTAAATTGGGAAAGTTACCCAGCAATCATTTAGCCCATGACATGTTAGCCAAGGTAGCAATAAGAAACAGAAATATATTTCAAAAAAATACTGCCAAAGAAAAATTCTACCTATAAGAATCCCCAACAGTTGTGGTGAAAGTTTTATTATAAAATGTTTTTCTCTATATCTTACAGCGAAAAAAGTGTCAAACCACTATCCTTTTCTCCGTTTGCCCTCTGAACTAACTCAACTTACCCAAATATTGAAGGGACTTTGTCCACTCGTCCAGTTCCATTATAAAGGTCGACAGTCAACTGATCTAACGTCAGCTTTTCCTGCAGAAAATGGCCGAGATAATGCTGTAATAAATATCTGCAGGCTCTCAGTTTCTTTATGAACTCCGAGCAAGGAAAGAACCAAGGCATCACTGCTATCAATTCCGTCTTGTTCTATTTGTTATAATGGGATATTTTGCCGTGTATAAATCGCCACAGAACATATTTTTCGCTTGTCCGCCATTTTGTCCCCATCACTTTGTTGTTGTTTTGGAAATGACATCAGATTCTCCATTCAGCCCTTTTCGATAGATAAACTGCTGATTTTACAATTTTTGGCGAATGATGGAAAACGTTTCCATAAATTTCTCCATTTTGCTGGAACATGACACAAAAATACTATTTTTACCTCATCACATTTTGTCAGGATCAATCAGTTACGGGTCATACTTACGGAGCGCTGACAAAGGGTTTAATTTTAGTAGCGATCGACTGTTCTAGAAAGAAATCGTTCACTATAAAAGTAGTTTCTCGCTGAGCGTTGTTCAAACAGTTTACAAACTTCTCAGAAGAATCAAGATTTGCAAGAAGAGGAAACTAAAACAAAACTCAAGAAGACTCAAGAAGACATGGCGCTTGGTGTCAGACTCCCATCGATTCAGCCATACAGGTGAGTTTTTAAAGAGTTATTTTTCTCATTTCTATTTACTAATATTAATTCAAATATAAGAAATATAAGTTCCTGTTAAGGTTAAATCGCGCATCAGAAGACAATGTTGATAACTTTGCCTTTATTAGGTTTCATGCAATAAAAAACGCATATATTGTGGAAATCTTGTTACACATTTTATGTTTTTAGTGTTTTCATCTTGATTCATCTCAGCTTATTATTACTGAGAAAGTGTTCGTTAGCACATCGCTTTATAAAGTTCCATTTCAGTTGATTTTTATAAAAGATTGTACGGTGTCTCGTTTCAGTTATTCACTTTAGAATCTAGGCCTAACGTTACTTGAAGACATGAAGCTATTTTTTCATACGCTTTCAGAAACAATATTTGCAGCTAGCCAAGTTTCAAACTAGATCTAATTTCCTTCCCTTTCATTTTGCTTTCAGCTACCGCAGTTTCTACGATCAAGTTGCCCCGGTCTGTGGTTTTTTCAACGATCTGTGGGGAGAGATCGCTTTAGCGCATGAGCAAGAAGCAGGCAGACAACATGGTCCAATCAAGATTGCTGCCTTGCGATTGAATTAGTACAGGCCTGAAGAAATCTCTGTTGATGTTGATAGCGAAAACATAACCTTACATGGCCAGCATCGAACAGAGGACGAAAATGGCTTTGAAAGCAGCGAGTTCAAGAAAGTCATCAAACTTCCCCAGGGAGTCGATCCCACTTCTGTGACGCCACGTTTTAGCCGAGATGGTAGTGCGCTGTTACTCCAAGGGATCAGGCGAGTTGAACGGAAAGCAACATGTGAGCGACATCATACAAAATATGCAACTCAGCTGGATCTCAGAGGATTCAAACTTGAAGAGATCAAGATCCAACGTCGTGGACAAGAGCTGACGATCACTGGAATTCGAAGATCAGAGGCAGGCGGTTTCCTTCGTAATTACAGTCGTCGCGTTAAGATACCCGATGACGCGGATCTTAACTCAGTGACGTCACACTTGTCAAAAGAAGGCTTGTTAACAATTAAAGTGTCACGTGACCCAGCTTTTTTAGAAAGCGAAAGAAGCATTGATGTCACCACGGAGGTTGATGAGCCCCAACCTGAAGACGAGGCAGGACAGGCACGCTAGGAAAATGGGGGGGGAAGAAGACGACTACTAGAAAGAGACTGAATATTTAAGTCTACATTTTATTTCGTTATAAACAGCTAAGAGTAGAAACCAGGGCACAGTTGTTTAAAGACCGATTAACTTTGATTCGAGTTAAACATTTTTTCATAAATATTTAAAGATTTTCATAAACATTTTTGGTCCCTAATGCTGAAATTATACTTTAATAAGACTTTCAGTTTTACTGTTTCCTTAAAACAGTTACCCTTTAAAAAACATTTTTAACGAGCCAGACGAAAAGCTGGGTTAGCTTCTAATCGGGGATTAGTGTTAATCGGCTTTTGAACCACCTGGCCGAGGATCACAACATTTTATTATTTCATATATTATTAACAGATTCAAGAAGTTGTGCAGTGAATGAAAACGCAATATTTGATTTAAGTAATTAATTTTAGCAAGAAAAATGGTCCCATAACGTGAAGGAATTTGCTTTTTATAGCTGATCGTATTTTACAGGTTTATTAACGAAGTAGGAACTGAAGATTAGAGTATTCATATGTTAAATATTTAATGATATGGTTGGCTGTCTCTTTAATATAGGTTATTTTCTACGACTATTGAGTAAGGCTTAAGGCCATCAATCATAAAAAAACATACAAAATTAAACTGAATTGATTACAAAAATTAGCTTAGCTGAGCTTTGTGAATTTTTGCATTAAGGATTGTAAGGAACTTTGATAATGATGATGACATGAAATATTGTAATAAACTTTAAAAAACCAGAGCAATCCTTGTTGTACTTAATTTGTTACCTTTTGACAAAAAAGAGAACTAGGCGTGTTAATTTTGGGGGATGAGGTCACGCCTGTTATTTTGCAACAGAAAAGAATGGACAGGACAATTAGAAGGCGAGATCATCGGAACAAACTTAAAATATTTAATTTCTTTTAATCGTATGTCGAAGGGATCGATAATGTTATAAATTTCAAAAATAATCGCACATGTTTTTCAAAAGGATGACTGAACTCATCATTTAAAAAATTTCTCAAAGGGCTTATCGACTCCCAACTGAAACAACTTGTCTATTTACTCTTTGATCTAATTTCTGCAAATATGCTACGAAAGCAATCATCCGCACTATTTTCCCGTGTCAGGAAATTTACTTGGACCTAATTAGCTGAGCAACAGAGCGTTCAACTTTGAAATAAAGAAGCGAACATTTACTATTCACAATAACAACCATTTCCTCTTGTGAACTGTCAGATGAAAGGCACATGGGCAAATAAAATAAACGTAACATAATAATATTCATAACATTTAAGGAAACAAAGACAGGCCATAGGAAATTAAAAGTAACTATTGCACATGTTCAGTTAAATTACGCACATAATTTACTCAGCGATTACATCAAAAGTACACTAGTTTTTGTTCGCCTTCAAATCACTGAACAGTGGATTTTCCGCGCGCTTTCATGGCTGAGAAAATAGAACCATGGTTTTGGGTTATTGCTTGGCTTATCACAATATTTGGTGTGTCCGGAAATGCTGGCGTTATTTACCTGATAGCTACAAAACAGCATCTTCAAAGAAAGACCAACTGGTTTATTCTTTCGCTGGCCACAGCTGACCTCTTACTTAGTTTGACTTACATCCGGCTTTTTCACACGTGCTGGAAAATGGATTCTTGTACCACCAAGGACTGGTTGGTTACCAGGCAGGCGATACAGTGGTTATTTCTCTACTCGTCGGTCACTAACCTTTTTATTATGACCGTAGATCGTTATATCTCTCTCACGTCGCCACTCAAGCACAAGAGGGCCATGACACCGACCCTTATCGCCCGCTGGGTCTTTACGGCTTGGGTAATACCGATGATAACTCGTGTGTTCATATTCACGCCGATATACCTGCACAACAAAGAGACGGCTCTGAAATATCTTGTCCCGATATTTATGTTCAGCTTCGAGGTTGCTCCTAGCGTTTTGTTTCCTTTCTTTGCATTTCACATAGTTTGTATTGTAAGGAAAAACCGGTGCGCCAAACGAAGAAGAATTAAAGATTCGACTTTCGAACTCAAATCTCCATCAATAAGAGTCCATTTTCGGAACGATAGGCGGAAAAATTACAATGTTAGCGTCGTGGTGAGCGTGGTGGCATTGTTTATTATTTGTTATTCAGTCGATGTGTATACCAGCGTTTGTGACATTTTCGAGTTTTCCTCGATTTCCGGGGTAGTGTGGTCCGTCCAACATATCTTAATGGTTACAAACTCGGCGTTTAACCCGATAGCTTATGCCTTATTCAAGAGAGATATCAAGCAAGCTATTTTTGCTTCATGGCGTACACCATTTAACAACCAAGTTTCCCCTTCGACTGTGAACTGAACGTTACTATTTATAGCAAGTATTAATAACTCGACCAGAAGAAACTCAACGCCGTTTATTTCAACTAAAGTCAACCTTCTCTAGCCAGTTAAACTTTGTCTACTGTGGCCAGACCGAGTGTTAAGAAGGCCGTGAATAGCCACAAATATATTTCTACTTGTAATGGCCCACTTACAGGCGATACAGCAGCTTTTGATTGTCTTAAGCACGGTGCTTACTATAATACGGAGGTATTTTTGCGCAGTTACGATGACTATACGGGAAAATCAGATCTTAGGAAGGGTTATTTGAATCGAAAATGAAAATAGGGGAAAACCAAGCATTTTTCAGAAAAAATCAAGCGACCGGAAACTCTAAAAATTTAAGCCTTAATTTAAAATACATCACACAGTGAATGGCATTTTCCTTCCATTGATGTTCAATTATCTCTGTAAAATGTGTGGTTACCCCCACTTTTCGTTTTGGATTCCACCGTCATAAACAGAGTAAGTGGGCTTTGACCCCCATTTTCGTCGCCATCTTCAGATGTGCGGAACGTATGTGCAGTAACGGAAGAAGTCACAATACTGAAACGGCCTCAGTTAGAGACGTCGTATGAAAATCCCCTCCTCAGTGCTTTCTTGTTCACTGCATTAAAAGGAATTCCTGGTTTTCACATGACGTCATAAAAAACTGAAATTCATAACTAAACACAATTTTGGGTTTTTATCTTCATCACATATAAGAAAATCTAAATTTCCATCGGCTTGCTTGTTTTCAGCGGGATAGCATTCTTTGTTTTGAAAATAGAGCAGTTTGAATTTTAGATTTTTGCGCAGTGCGTGACAGAAGGATTGCAGCTCTAAACATGTCACGTACATGAAAACATCGATCCGTCTCGTGTATTTTAGGTCTGATAAGCTAACATGTAATAGAAGCGTTAATGTCAATGTGTGAAAGTTCAGCAGAGAGAAGAAAGGCTTTGAAATAGCCAAGGTAAACTCCAGATGTTTTTGCTGGTTTCCGGCCGCCATGTTGCTGCCCATCAGACGGGGCACCAACATGGCGTCCCATACTAAACTCTGTAATTTTCCGTGGTACATTTTCTCGAATAACTTGATTAGGAGATATCGCACAGCCCTGTGGCTTTCACACGTTGTTTATGTATCACCCTTCTACAACATATCAATTTTCTGACTTAATCTATTAAATGGTTGAGGATTTTATTTTTTCACTTGCGTGACGATGTGTGAGGTGAAAACCACCTATAGAGGATACAAACCCAATAATTTGAGAGCCACTAGTTAAAGAACTGAAAACGACTGGAGGAGGTTTTATACTCACTAATCAATCAAGCTAAAATAAGCGGGACCATTAATTATAGAGATTTAGAATCGCCTTTACGGCAAAAGGCAAACGCAAGATTCTCGTTTATGTTTTCAAAAAAGATAATTAATACATGGATGAGATTAGTGCAAAAAAATTCTAGCCTTAACTAATAAGCTACTGGATCATTTTTTTCTGAGAAAGTGAAAACAGGGAGCGGTAAATAATGTAGGGTAAACATGGTCACGTGGTCACTTCTGTCGATCCACGAAACGTGAACTCTTGAAAGGATATTCAGAGTAAAAAACTTATCAAAATAAAAACTTTTTTTTAAAAAACGCATCATCACGTATTTATGCACAGCAAAGATTGATGGAAACTTAATTTTTGAAGCTGAACATTTGAAAACAACAAATCAGTGTGGGCTCGGCCCAAATTCCTCTGAAAAAAATCGCACACGTTGAGAAAAATTTTAAAATTCAATTCCGTTGAAGTGTACTCCTTGAGAGTGGATAAAAAAAAAAACTACCACCACAGTGTGGCAAAAAAAACGGCTCGAAACGCACCAATCACTTTTTACAGCCTTCACAGCCAAAAATATCACGGCTTACTGACAAACGACCAATAACATCTCCACTTCGTTGACCAATCAGGTTACCAACCAGAGACGTATATACCATCTACTAACGTTCCACAATTCACTTGACTCTGAAGATGACTTCCGCTCAGGTTGTCGAAACGTCAGTCAAAGTCACCTCAAACAGAGGAAAAACAGAAGAAACATTGTTGAAACAATTGCTACCTGCGACTAGTAAATTCATAAAATGCCACCATAAAAGTGTTTCCCTAAGGTTGTCTAGAGCCAAAATAATAGCCACAAATTCTGCAAACATAGTTATATAATTATCATTCAGCTGATTCGGAATCGCCATTTACAGTATAATGATGTAGTCATTTACAGTATAATGACGTAGTAAGGAAAACTATTTGTTGTTTACATGTATTCGTGCAAAACTGAAATTATTGGTAAATTTGGAAAGTTACCCAGCAATCGTTTAGCTCATGACATGTTGAGTGCTGTTCAACTTGTTACGTTTACGCACGCGGCTCATACATCGTTTCTTAATCAATTTACGTACGTAAAGCCAGCTAAATTCACGTCTGTACGCACGTAAAATTTACGCGACAGTGGAAATCCACCTTTAGATAAAACTGCTGATTTTACAATTTTTGGTGAATGATGGAAAATCTTTCCAAAAATTTCTCGATTTTGCTGGAACATGACACAAAAATATTGTTTTTGCCTCATCACATTTTGTTAGGATCAATCAGTTACGGGTCATCCTTACGGAGCGCTGACAAAGGGTTTAATTTTAGTAGCGATCGACTGTTCTAGAAAGAAATCGTCCTCTATATAAGTAGTTTCTGGCTGAGCGTGGTTCAAACAGTTCACAAACTTCTCAGCAGAATCAAGATTTGCAAGAAGAGGAAACTACAACAAAACTCAACAAGACTCAAGAAGACATGGCATTTGGTGTCAGATTCCCAACCTATCAGCCATACAGGTGAGTTTCAAAGAGTTATTTTCTCATTTCTATTTACTGATATTGATTAAAATATTGGAAATATCAGTTCCTCTGTACGGTTAAAATCGCCCATCGGAAGACAATGTTAGTAACTTTGCCTTAACCTTTGTTAGGTTTCAATGAAAATCGTATATATCGTGGAAATCTTGTTACAACTTTCATGTATTTATTGTTTTCATCTCGATTTTTCTCAGCTTAATTATTTTTACTGAGAAAGTGTTCGTTAGCAAATCGCTTTATAAAGTTCCAATTCAGTTGATTTTTATAAAAGATCGCGGGGTGTCTCGTTTCAGTTATTCACTTTAGTATCTGGGCTTAAAGTTAATTGAATACGTGTAGCTATTTTTTCGTACGCTTTCAGAAAGAATATTTACAGCTAGCCAAGTTTCGAACTAGAACTAATTTCCTTCCCTTTCATTTTGCTTTCTGCTACCGCAGTTTCTACGATCAAGTTGCCCCGGTCTGTCGCTTTATCCACGATCTGTCAGGAGAGACATCGCCTTAGTGCATGAGCAAGAAGCAGGCAGACAACATGGACTAATCAAGGATTAAAATATAAAAGGACAAAATATATAATTAATTAAGAGAGACAATATTACATCATTTCTTTATGGACATAATGATGGATAAAACTACTGAGAGTACGGATGGTGTGGAGGTGCCGTGTAGTAAAACAGTGCAGACTCCTTAAATTTGATAGCGAAAACATAACCTTGCATGGCCAGCATCGATCAGAGGACAAAAATGGGTTTGAAAGCAACGAGTTCAAGACAGTCATCAAACTTCCTCAGGGAGTCGATCCGACTTCTGTGACGTCACGTGTTAGCGCAGATGGCGGTGCGCTGTTTCTAGAAGGGATCAAGCGAGGTGATCGATATCATAGAAAAAATGCAGTTCAGTTGGATCTCAGTGGATTCAAACCCGAAGACGTCAAGATCCAACGTCGTGGACAAGAGCTGATACGGTTGGCTGTCTCTTTACTATAGGTTATTTTCTATGACTATTGAGTAAAGCTTAAGGCCATCAATTATAAAAAAGTCTTAAAAGAAATGATTTAGAAATACATGAAACAAGAAATATGAGTGATAGGAACCGACGTTTCGGTGCATCTTGCGCCATTATCAAGGTAAATAATTATGCAAATTCGCTTCAACTTAGCCTTTACAAACCGCTTTTTATCATTAATTATGTACCTTGATAATGGCGCAAGATGCACCGAAACGTCGGTTCCTATCACTCATATTTCTTGTTTCATGTAATTATAAAAAAACATACAAAATTAAACTGAATTGATTACAAATTTAGCTTAGCTGAGCTTTGTGAATTTTTACAGTAAGGAATTGTAACTTTTATGAAATGATGACATGAATTATTGTAATAAACTTTAAAAATCCAGAGCAATCCTTGTTGTACTTAATTTGTTACCTTTTGACAAAAACGAAAACGTATTAATTTTGGGGGATGAGGTCACGCCTGTTATTTTGAATCACAAAAGAATAGAAAGGACAATTAGAAGGCGAGATCATCGGAACAAACCAACTTATTGTTCAAATACAGATCTTTGTTCGGACAAGGTTATCTTATTTTGATCGTAATGATAGGTTTTATTGAACTTCCACATTTAACCAGAGCGTTCTACTTTCAAATAAAGAAGCGAACATTTATTCACAATCACAACCATTTCCTCTCGTGAACTGGCTGTCAGATGAAATTACTGTAATATGGAGGTATTTTTGCGAAGTTTATGACTATACAGGAGAAGCGGATTTTAGCAAAGGGCAATTTAAATTGAAAATAAAAAAAGAAGAAAACCAAGCATTTTTCAGAGAAAATCATGCGACCGGACACTCTAAAACTTTAAGCTTTAAATACATCACACAGTGAATGGCATTTTCCTTCCATTGAAGTTCAATCATCTCTGAAAATGTATGGCTACCCCCCACTTTTCGCTTTGGATTCCACCGGCATAAACAGAGTAAGTGGGCACAGCCTCTTTGACCATCTCCAGATGCGCGGAACGTATACGCAGTAACAGAAGGAGTCACCATTCTGAAACGGCCTACGTTAGAGACGTCGTATTAAAATCCGCTCCACAGTGTTTTCTTATTAACAGCATTGAAAAGGACAGACAATACCAACCACTAATTAATTTTAGAACCACTAGTTCCAGAACCATAAAATGACTGGAGAAGGTTTTATGATACTCAGATCAAATCAATCAAGATAAGGGACCATTATAATAGAGAGATTTAGGCCCGGTTCAGACGCCGTACTTAACATGAGCCGAGTCCAATTCAACGAATTACGTTCATGTGAAATACGGCGTCTGAATCAATTCAGAAAAGCCGATCGGCGCAATCGTTTTTTCCCGCCTGGGTTAGCCTGGAATAACGACTGTGGACTGGCTGTGATTCAGACTCCGTAGCCGTAACCGCCATGGGCCAAATCAAATGCAGAAATTATTATAAATCTACAATGTTCTTTAGTCATAATATGTTCTTTAGTCATAAAATGCTTCAGTGTATTAATTTCGACTGAATTCATTTCGGCGTCTGAATCATTTCAGCCGGGATTAATAATTTGGATCGGTCTAAATTCAAATTCGATTCGGCTCATTTGAAGTACGGCGTCTGAACCGGGCCTTACAATCGCGTTTACGGCAAACGTGAGATTCGCGTTTATGTTTTCAAAGAAAAAAAATATATGAATACATAGATGAGAATAGTTCAAAATAATTCTGGCCTTTGATCCTAACGAAAAGCTTCTAATTTTTTCTTAGAAACTGAAAACTGCAGAGCGGCAAGTGTAGTGTAACAACACCACGTGGTCCATGATTTCCACCGTTTGCCGTTAACATACAGTCGACTCCCGACAACTCGAACCTTCAAGGGAAGTTAAAAAAGGTTCTAGTTATCGGGAGTTCGAGTTATCGAGGGTAAAATCATACAGAAAATGACCAGAAGGGAAAGGAAAATTGGTTCGAGTTAGCGCGAGGTTCGAGTTAGCGAGGGTTCGAGTTATGGGGAGTCGACTATAATACCAAAACTCTCTAATATCTTTAAAACCCGTACAAGCTTAAACGTTCTATGCGGCATTAACTTTTTATTCCGTTTCATTCGATCCACGAAACGTGAATTCTTGAAAACATATTCAGAGTGAAAAACTTATCAAAATAAAAACTTTTGAAACACGCATCGTCACGTATATACGAACGGCAATGATTGAAGGAAACTTAATTTTTAAAACTGAACATTTGAAGACAAATCCGTGTGGAGTCGGCCCAAAGACCCCTGAACAAAAATCGCACACATTGAAAAAATTTTACAAATCAATTCCACTGAAGTGTACTCTTTGAGAGCAGATAAAAAAGAAAACTGCCACCACAGTGTTGCAACTAAGACGGATCGAAGCGCACCAATCACTTTTTACAGTGTTCACAACCAATAACATCACGGCTTACTGACAAACGACCAATAACATCTCGACTTCGTTGACCAATCAGGTTAACAACCAGAGACGTGTATACCACCTACTGACGTTCCACAATTCACTTGACTCGACTCTGGTTGGTTGTCGAAACGTCAGTCAAAGTCACCTCAAACAGTCCTTCCCAGGACTTCACTTACCCGGATGATCATAATTTACTTATCTGAAAAATTAAGGGACACTTTTGAAAAAATTGCTGCCTGCGCCTAGTAAATTCATAAAATGCCACCATAAAAGTATTTCCCCACGGTTGGCTAGAGCCAAGGTTGCCGGTCTAGGGCCAAAATAATAGACACAAATTCTGCAGACATACTAATTATTATTTCCATAATTATCATTCAGCTGATTTGGAATCGCCATTTACAGTATAATGACGTACTAAGGAACACGATTTGTTGTTTATTCGTGCAAAACTGAAATTATTGGTAAATTGGGAAAGTTATCCAACATTTGTTTAGCCCATGACACGTTAGACGAAAGAGAAATAAATTTGAACAAAATAATGCCCTCTGAAGTAACTCAATTTACCCAAACATCGATTAGGACTTTGTCCACTCGTCCAGTTCCATTGTAAAGGTCGACAGTCAACTGATCTAACGTCACTAAGCTTTTCCTCTGCAGAAAATAGCAAAGATAATGCTGTAATAAATACCTGCAGGCCTTTTTCTTTATGGAGTCCGACAAAGGGAAGAACCAATGCATTCCTGCTATCAATTCCTTCTTGTTCTACGTGTTATAATGGGATATTTTGGCGTGGACCTCGCCACAGAACATATTCTTCGCATGTCTGCCATTTTGTCCCCATGACTTTGTTGTTGTTTTGGAAATGACGTCAGATTCTCCCTTCAGCCCTTTCACGTTAGATAAAACTGCTGATTTTACAATTTTTAGCGCAAATTTCTCGATTTTGCTGGAACATGACACAAAAATACTATTTTTGCCTCATCACATTTTGTCAGGATGAATCAGTTACCGGTCATCCTTACGGAGCGCTGACAAAGGGTTTTGTCAGGATGAATCAGTTACCAGTCATCCTTACGGAGCGCTGACAAAGGGTTTAATTTTAGTAGCGATCGACTGTTCTAGAAAGAAATCGTCCACTATAAAAGTAGTTTCTTGCCGAGCGTTGTTCAAACAGTTCACAAACTTCTCAGAAGAATCAAGATTTGCAAGAAGAGGAAACTACAACAAAACTCAAGAAGACTCAAGAAGACATGGCATTTGGTGTCAGATTCCCACCCTATCAGCCATACAGGTGAGTTTTGAAAGACTTATTTTCTCATTTCTTTCTACTAATATTGATTAAAACAACTTAAGCTTAGGAAATATCAGTTCCTCAGTACGGTTAAAATCGCCCCTCGGACGACAATGTTAGTAACTTTGCCTTGACCTTTATTAGGTTTCAAATAGTACAATCTTGTTATAACTTTTCATTTCTTTTAGTGTATTCATCTCAATTTGTCTCAGCTTATTTTCACTAAGAAAGTGTTCGTCAGCAAATCGTTTTAAACAGTTCCATATCAGTTGATTTTTATAAAAGATCGTACGGTGTTTTGTTTTAGTTATTCACTTTAGAACTAAGCTAAAGGTGTCTTGTATACATGTAGCTCTTTTTTAGTACGCTTTCAGAGAGAATATTTGCAGCTAGCCAAGTTTCCAAATAAAACTAATTTCCTTCCCTTTCATTTTCCTTTCAGCTACCGCAGTCACTACGATCAAGTTGCCCCGGTGGTCTGTGGCTTTATCAACGATCTCTGGAGAGAGATCGCTTTAGCGCATGAGCAAGAAGCAGGCAGACAACATGGTCCAATCAAGATTGCTTCCTTGCTACTGAAACAGTACAGGCCTGGAGAAATCTCTGTTGATGTTGATAGCGAAAACATAACCTTACATGGCCAGCATCGAATAGAGGAAGAAAATGGCTTTGAAAGCAGCGAATTCCAGAAAGTCATCAAACTTCCCCAGGGAGTCGATCCGGCTTCTGTGACGTCACGTGTTAGCCTAGATGGCAGTGCGCTGTTACTCGAAGGGATCAAGCGAGTTGAAAAGAAAGCGAAGGGTGATCGATATCATAGAAAATATGCAGTTCAGTTGGATCTCAGAGGATTCAAACCCGAAGAGATCAAGATTCAACGTCGTGGACAAGAGCTGACGATCACTGGAAACCAAAGATCGGAGGAAGGCGCTTCCCTGCGTAACTACAGTCGTCGCGTCAAGATACCTGATGATGCAGATGTCAACTCAGTGACAACACGCTTTTCAAAAGAAGGCCTGTTGACGATAGAAGCGTCACGTGACCCAGCCTTTTTACAAAGCCAAAGAAGCATTGATATCGCCACGGAGGTTGATGAGCCCCAACCTGAAGACGAGGCAGGAGAGGCACGCTCGAAAAATGACGGGGAAGAAGACGACTACTAAAAAGACACTGAATATTTAAGTCTACATTTTATTTCGTTATAAACAGCTAGGAGTAGAAACCAGGGCACAGTTGTTTAAAGACCGATTAACTTTGATTCGAGTTTAACATTTTTTCATAAATGTTTAAAGATTTTCATAAACATTTTTGGTCCCTAATGCAATTCATACTTTAATAAGACTTTCAGTTTTACTGTTTGCTTAAAACAGTTACCCAGTTGCTTAAAACATTTTTAACGAGCCAGACGAAAACCTGGGTTAGCTTCTAATTGGGGATTAGTGTTAATCGGCTTTTGAACAACCTTGGCCCAGGATCACAATATCATGTTTATGATTTCATATATTATTAACAGATTCAAGAAATTGTGCAGTGAATGCAAACGCAATATTTGATTTAAGTAATTAATTTTAGCAAGAAAAATGGTCCCATAACGTGAAGAAGTTTGCTTTTTATAGCTGATCGTATTTTACAGTATTTTATGTAGGAACTACAGATTAGTGCATGCATGTGTTAAATAGTTAATGATACGGTTGCCTGTCTCTTTAATATAGGTTATTTTGTACGACTATTTAGTAAGGCTTAAGGCCATCAATCATAAAAACATACAAAATTAAACTGAATTCATTACAAAAATTAGCTTAGCTGAGCTCTGTGAATTTTTACAGTAAGGAATTGTAACTTTGATGAGATGATGACATGAATTATTGTAATAAACTTTAAAAATCCAGAGCAATCCTTGTTGCCTTTTGACAAAAAAGAAAACGTATTAATTTTGGGGGGATGAGGTCACGCCTGTTATTTTGCAACACAAAAGAATAAACAGGACAATTAAAAGGCGAGATCATCGGAACAAACCAACTTATTGTTCAAATACAGATCTTTGTTTGGACAAGGTTATCTTATTTTGATCGAAATGATAGGTTTTATTGAACTTCCACATTTAACGTCTTTTAATTATATGACGAAGGGATAATGTTGTAAATTTCGAAAAAAACCGCACATGTTTTCCAAAAGGATGACTAAAGTCATCATTTAACGAATTTCTCAAGGGGGTTATCGACTCACGTCTGAAACAACTTGTCTATTTACTCTTTGATCTAACTTCTGCAAATATGCTACGAAAGCAATCACCCGCACTATTTTCCCGTGCGGAAATTTACTTGGAGCTAATTAGCCGAGAAACAGAGCGTTCAACTTTGAAATAAAGAAGCGAACATTTACTATTCACAATCACAACCATTTCCTCTTGTGAACTGTCAGATAAAAGGTCTAAAGACAAATAAAACAAACGTAACATAATAATATTCATAACATTTAAGGAAACAAAGACAGCCCATAGGAAATTAAAAGTAACTATTGCACATATTCAGTTAAAGTACGCTCATAATTTACTCAGCGATTACATCAAAAGTACACGGTAGTTAGTGTTCGCCTTCAAATCACTGACCATTGGATTTTGCAATTTTAATGGCTAAGAAAATAGAGCCATGGTTTTGGGTTATTGCTTAACTTATAACAATTCTTGGTGTGTCCGGAAATGCTGGCGTTATTTACCTGATAGCTACAAAACAGCATCTTCAAAGAAAGACCAACTGGTTTATTCTTTCGCTGGCCAAAGCTGACCTCTTACTTAGTTTGACTTACATCCGGCTTTTTCACACGTGCTGGAAAATGGATTCTTGTACCACCATGGACTGGTTGGTTACCAGGCAGGCGATACAGTGGTTATTTCTCTACTCGTCGGTCACTAACCTTTTTATTATGACCGTAGATCGTTATATCTCTCTCACGTCGCCACTCAAGCACAAGAGGGCCATGACACCGACCCGTATCGCCCGCTGGGTTTTTACGGCTTGGGTAATACCGATGATAACTCGCGTGTTTATATTTACGCCGATATACCTGCACAACAAAGAGACGGCTCTGAAATATCTTGTCCCGATACTTATGTTCTCCTTCGAGGTTGCTCCTTGCGTTTTACTTCCTTTCTTTGCATTTCACATAGTTTATATTGTAAGGAAAAACCGGTGCGCCAAACGAAGAAGAATTGAAGATTCGACTATCGAACTCAAATCCCCATCAATAAGAGTCCATTTTCGGAACGATAGACGGAAAAATTACAATATTAGCGTCGTGGTGAGCGTGGTGGCATTGTTTATTATTTGTTATTCAGTCGATGTGTATACCAGCGTTTCTGACATTTTCGGGTTTTCCTCGATTTCCGGGGTCGTGTGGTCTGTCCGACATATCTTACTGGTAACAAACTCGGCGCTTAACCCGATAGCTTATGCCTTTTTCAAGAGAGATATCAAGCAAGCTATTTTATCTTCATGGCGTACACCATTGAACAACCAAGTTTACCCTTCGACTGTGAACTGAAACTCACTTTCTTAAATGTGACAAGTATATATGAATAACTGGACCACAAAAAACTCAACGCCGTTTATTTCAACGATATTCAGCCCTCTCTAGCCAGTTAAAGGTTGTCTACTCTGAGCACACCGAGTGTCAAGAAGGCCATGAATAGCCACAAATGTATTTCTACTTGTAATGGCTCACTTACAGACGATACAATAGCTTTTGATTGTCTTAAGCACGGTGCTTACTATAATACGGGGGTATTTTTGCGCAGTTTATGACTATACGGGAAAAGCAGATCTTAGCAAGGGCTATTGAATCGAAAATTAAAATAGGGGGGAGGCCAAGCATTTTTCAGAGAAAATCAAGCGACCGGACACTCAAAAAATTGAGAAATAAGCTTTATTTTAAAAACATAACAGTGAATAGCATTTTCCTTACATTGAAGTTCAATTATCTCTGAAAAATGTGTGGTTACCCTCAGTTGTAGTTTAGGATTCCACCGTCATAAATATAGTAAGTGGGCACCACCTCTTGGACCATCTTCAAATGTTCGGAACGCATGCGCAGTAACGGAAGGAGTCACCATTCTGAAACGGCCTCAGAGACCCCTGAAAAAGAATCGCACACATTGAGTAAAATTTTAATAATCAATTCCGCTGAAGTGTACACCTTCAGAGCGGATAAAAAAGACTGCCACCACAGTGTGGCAAAGAGACGGATCGATCAGCAGCCAATAACATCACGGCTTACTGACAAATGACCGATAACATCTCGACTTTGTTCACCAATCAGGTTAACAACCAGAGATGTATATACCACCTACTGACGTTCCACAATTCACTTGACTCTGAAAATGACCTCCGCTCAAGAGAAAACGGTACAACGGGAGTGCAGCGTTGTCCTGTTCAATGAATATATTTCCCACGGAAAATTATTTTACCATGGCGAAAAAACGTGTAATTACTTTAAAGCAATCTTTCACAAAAAAGATTTCTGGCAGAAATGGAAAAGATTCTGCAGACATATTTCCTTCCAGTGAATATTGATGAACATGGCAGTTGAGATTTGATCCGGCACTGAAACCAAAACTTTCCCGATATATGCAAATTTCGCTTGAACAAACTACGTCTGATGCTTGTCTGTCCTCCAACCTGTTGTTGCCTAGCAACCTTCCCTTTGTCTGACGTCATTCAAACTTTGTATTTCACTTTTACCTGGTAACATTGCAGACACTTTCAAAGAAATATATATATAAATATATTTTTCACTCGAATTCGCGCGGCTTAAAGCTTCGGTCGGGCCTTCGGATTTTATTAACCTCGTTTCGCGAGGAATCACCAAGGTCTGATTTGGTAAGGGTTGCATTAAACATACCCCCGCCGTACCCTTGGTGGGATGCCCTGTTAACATTTGGGACTGGTTGCATAAAGCGTTTTAAAAATAACATAAATGTTAACGATTGTTCGCAAACAATAACCTATTGTTTTGCAACTATACTTACATTTTCCCGTAACCTTGGCATGATTTATGAAACCCACCTAAGTGCCTAAAGGACTTAGGCGACGCACTTTAATCTTTGATTACTACTAGTTATATAATTATCATTCAGCTTAATCGAAATCGCCATTTACAGTATAATGACGTAGTAAGGAAAACTATTTGTTGTTTATTCGTGCAAAACTGAAATTATTGGTAAATTGGGAAAGTTATCCAGCAATCGTTTAGCTCATGACATGTTAGCCAAGGTAGCAGTTAGAAACAGAAACACATTTGAACAAAATACTGCCAAAGAAAAAATCTAACTATAAGAATCCTCAAAGGTTGTGCTGAAAGTTTTATTATAAAATGTTTTTCTCTATATCTTACAGCGAAAAAAGTGTCAAACCACTATCCTTTTCTCCGTTTGCCCTCTGAACTAACTCAGCTTACCCAAACATTGATAGGGACTGACTTTGTGCACTCGTCCAGTTCCATTACAAACGTCGACAGTCAACTGATCTAACGTCAGCTTTTCCTGCAGAAAATGGCCGAGATAATGCTGTAATAAATATCTGCAGGCCCTTTTCTTTATGAAGTCCGACCAAGGAAAGAACCAAGGCAACACTGCTATCAATTCCGTCTTGTTCTATTTGTTATAATGGGATATTTTGCCGTGTAAATCGCCACAGAAGATATTTTTCGCTTGTCCGCCATTTTGTCCCCATCACTTTGTTGTTGTTTTGGAAATGACATCAGATTCTCCATTCAGCCCTTTTCGATAGATAAACTGCTGATTTTACAATTTTTGGCGAATGATGGAAAACGTTTCCATAAATTTTTTCCATTTTGCTGGAACATGACACAAAAATACTATTTTTACCTCATCACATTTTGTCAGGATGAATCAGTTACGGGTCATCCTTACGGAGCGCTGACAAAGGGTTTAATTTTAGTAGCGATCAACTGTTCTAGAAAGAAATCGTCCACTATAAAAGTAGTTTCTCGCTGAGCGTTGTTCAAACAGTTCACAAACTTCTCAGAGGTATCAAGATTTGCAAGAAGAGGAAACTACAACAAAACTCAAGAAGACTCAAGAAGACATGGCGCTTGGTGTCAGACTCCCACCGATTCAGCCATACAGGTGAGTTTTTAAAGAGTTATTTTTCTCATTTCTATTTACTAATATTAATTCAAATATAGGAAATATAAGTTCCTGTTAAGGTTAAATCGCGCATCAGAAGACAATGTTGATAACTTTGCCTTTATTAGGTTTCATGCAATCAAAAACGCATATATTGTGAAAATCTTGTTACACATTTCATG
This sequence comes from Pavona decussata, assembly GCF_977016875.1. Taxonomy (NCBI): domain Eukaryota; kingdom Metazoa; phylum Cnidaria; class Anthozoa; order Scleractinia; family Agariciidae; genus Pavona; species Pavona decussata. The sequence goes on from NW_028145484.1 coordinate 18,619, forward strand.
TTTTTAGTGTTTTCATCTTGATTTATCTCAGCTTATTATTACTGAGAAAGTGTTCGTTAGCACATCGCTTTATAAAGTTCCATTTCAGTTGATTTTTATAAAAGATTGTACGGTGTCTCGTTTCAGTTATTCACTTTAGAATCTAGGCCTAACGTTACTTGAAGACATGAAGCTATTTTTTCATACGCTTTCAGAAACAATATTTGCAGCTAGCCAAGTTTCAAACTAGATCTAATTTCCTTCCCTTTCTTTTTGCTTTCAGCTACCGCAGTTTCTACGATCAAGTTGCCCCGGTCTGTGGTTTTTTCAACGATCTGTGGAGAGAGATCGCTTTAGCGCATGAGCAAGAAGCAGGCAGACAACATGGTCCAATCAAAATTGCTGCCTTGCGATTGAATCAGTACAGGCCTGAAGAAATCTCTGTTGCTGTTGATAGCGAAAACATAACCTTACATGGCCAGCATCGAACAGAGGACGAAAATGGCTTTGAAAGCAGCGAGTTCAAGAAAGTCATCAAACTTCCCCACGGAGTCGATCCCACTTCTGTGACGCCACGTTTTAGCCGGGATGGCAGTGCGCTGTTACTCCAAGGGATCAGGCGAGTTGAACGGAAAGCGACATGTGATCGACATCATACATGTACACAATATGCAACTCAGCTGGATCTCAGAGGATTCAAACCCGAAGAGATCAAGATCCAACGTCGTGGACAAGAGCTGACGATCACTGGAAACCGAAGATCAGAGGAAGGCGGTTTCCTTCGTAATTACAGTCGTCGCGTCAAGATACCCGATGACGCGGATCTTAACTCAGTAACGTCACACTTGTCAAAAGAAGGCTTGTTAACAATAAAAGTGTCACGTGACCCAGCTTTTTTACAAAGCGAAAGAAGCATTGATGTCACCACGGAGGTTGATGAGCCCCAACCTGAAGACGAGGCAGGACAGGCACGCTAGGAAAATGGCGGGGAAGAAGCCGACTACTAGAAAGAGACTGAATATTCAAGTCTACATTTTATTTCGTTATAAACAGCTAGGAGTAGAAACCAGGGCACAGTTGTTCAAAGACCGATTAACTTTGATTCGAGTTTAATATATTTTCATAAATATTTAAAGATTTTCAGCAGTTTTGGTCCATATTGTAAGTTATACTTTAATAAGACTTTCAATTTTAATATTTCCTTAAAACAGTTACCCTTTAAAAAACATTTTTAATGAGCCCGACGAAAAGCTGGGTTAGCTTCTAATCGGGGATTAGTGTTAATCGGCTTTTGAACCACCTGGCCGAGGATCACAATATTTTATGATTTCATATATTATTAACAGATTCAAGAAATTGTGCAGTAAATGCAAACGCAATATTTCATTTAAGTAATTAATATTTAGCAAGAAAAATGGTCCCATAACGTGAATGAGTTTGCTTTTTATAGCTGATCGTATTTTACATGTTTATTAACGAAATAAGTAGGACTGATTGAAGATTAGTGCATGCATGTGTTAAATATTTAATGATACGGTTGGCTGTCTCTTAAATATAGGTTATTTTCTACGACTATTGAGTAAGGCTTAAGGCCATCAATCATAAAAACCATACAAAATTAAACTGAATTGATTAAAAATTTAGCTTAGCTGAGCTTTGTGAATTTTTACAGTAAGGAATTGTAAGGAACTTTGATGATGATGATGATGATAATGATGATGATGACATGAATTATTGTAATAAACTTTAAAAATCCACATCAATCCTTGTTGTACTTAATTTGTTACCTTTTGACAAAAAAGAAAACTAGGCGTGTTAATTTTGGGGGATAAGGTCACGCCTGTTATTTTGCAACAGAAAAGAATAAACAGGACAATTACAAGGCGAGATCATCGGAACAAACCAACTTATTGTTCAAAAACAGATCTTTCTCTGTTCAAGGATATCTTATTTTGATCGAAATGATAGTTTCATTGAACTCCCATATTTAATTTCTTTTAATCGTATGTCGAAGGGATCGATAATGTTATAAATTTCAAAAATAATCGCACATGTTTTTCAAAAGGATGACTGAACTCATCATTTAAAAAATTTCTCAAAGGGCTTATCGACTCACAACTGAAACAACTTGTCTATTTACTCTTTGATCTAACTTCTGCAAATAATGCTACAAAAGCAATCACCCGCGCTATTTTCCCGTGTCAGGAAATTTACTTGGACCTATATAATTAGCTGAGCAACAGGGCGTTCAACTTTAAAATAAAGACGCGAACATTTATTCACAATCACAACCATTTCCTCCTGTGTACTGTAAGATGAAAGGCAAAGAGGCAAATAAAACAAAGGTAATATAACAATATTTATAACATTTAAGGAAACAAAGGCAGTCCATAGGAAATTAAAAGTAACTATTGCACATGTTCAGTTAAATTACGCACATAATTTACTCGGCGAGTACATCAAAAGTAAAGTAGTTTGTGTTCGCCTTCAAATCACTGAACATTGGATTTTGCGCGCGCTTTCATGGCTGAGAAAATAGAACCATGGTTTTGGGTTATTGCTTGGCTTATAACAATTCTTGGTGTGTCCGGAAATGCTGGCGTTATTTACCTGATAGCTACAAAACAGCATCTTCAAAGAAAGACCAACTGGTTTATTATTTCGCTGGCCAAAGCGGACCTCTTAGTTAGTTTGACTTACATCCCGCTTTTTCACACGTGCTGGAAAATGGATTCTTGTACCACCAAGGACTGGTTGGTTACAAGGCAGGCGATACAGTGGTTATTTCTCTACTCGTCGGTCACTAACCTTTTTATTATGACTGTAGATCGATATGTCTCTCTCACGTCGCCACTCAAGCACAAGAGGGCCATGACACCGATCTGTATCGCGCGCTGGATTTTTACAGCTTGGGTAATACTGATGATAACTCGCGTGTTCCTATTCACGCCGATATACCTGCACAACAAAGAGACGGCTCTGAAATATCTCGTCCCGATATTTATGTTCTCCTTCGAGGTTGCTCCCCGCGTTTTGTTTCCTTTCTTTGCATTTCACATTGTTTATATTGTAAGGAAAGACCGATGCGCCAAACGAAGAAGAATTGAAGATTCGACTATCGCACTCAACTCTCCAACATAGGAGTCCATTTTCGAGACGACAGACGAAAAAATTACAATGTTAGCGTCGTGGTAAGCGTGGTGGGATTGTTTATTATTTGTTATTCAGTCGATGTGTATACCAGCGTTTGTGACATTTTCGGGTTTTCCTCGATTTCCTCGGTCGTGTGGTCGGTCCGACATATCTTACTGGTCACAAACTCGGCGCTTAACCCGATAGCCTATGCCTTATTCAAGAGAGATATCAAGCAAGCTATTTTGGCTTCATGGCGTACACCATTGAACAAAAGTCTCCCTTTTGACTGTGAAGTGAACGTTACTTTTTGATGGCAAGTATCAATAACTCGACCAGAAGAAACTCAACGCTGTTTATTTCAACGAAATTCAGCCCTCTCTAGCCAGTTAAAAAGTGTCAAGAAGGCCGTTAATAGCCACAAATGTATTTCTACTTGTAATGGCTCACCTTCAGACGATACAGCAGCTTTTGATTGTCTTAAGCACGGTGCTTACTATAATACGGGGGTATTTTTCCGCAGTTTATGACTATGCGGGAAAATCAGATCTTAGCAAGGGCTATTTGAATCGAAAATTAAAATAGGGGGAGGCCAAGCATTTTTCAGAGAAAATCAAGCGACCGGACACTCAAAAAATTGATAATTAAGCTTTATTTTAAAAACAGAACAGTGAATAGCATTTTCCTCACATTGAAGTTCAATTATCTCTGAAACATGTGTGGTTACACCCAGTTGTAGTTTAGGATTCCACCGTCATAAATATAGTAAGTGGGCACCACCTCTTGGACCATCTTCAAATGTTCGGAACGCATGCGCAGTAACAGAAGGAGTCACCATTCTGAAACGGCCTCAGAGACCCCTGAAAAAAAATCGCACACATTAAGGAAAATTTTAAAAAACAATTCCGCTGAAGTGTACTCCTTGAGAGCAGATTAAAAAAACCTGCCAGGAAAGTGTGGCAAAAAGATGGATCGAAACGCATCAATCACTTTTTACAGTCTTCACAGCCAATAACATAACGGCTTACTGACAAATGACCGATAACATCTCGAATTCGTTGACCAATCAGCTGGTTAACAACCAGAGGCGTATGTACCACCTACTGACGTTCCACAATTCACTTGACTCTGAAGATGACTTCCGCTCACGAGAAAATGTACAACGGGAGTGCAGCGCTGTCCTGTTCCATGAATTGATTTTATACGGAAAAATCTATGTTATCATGGCGAAAAAATGTGTAATTACTTCAATGCAATATTTCACAAAAAAGATTTCTGGCAGAAAGGGAAAACATTTGGCAGACATATTTTCATCCAGTGAATATTGATGAACATGGCAGTTGAGATTTGATCCGGCACTGAAACCAAAACTTTCCCAATGTACCGTAATTTCTCAATTAAACGCCCCCGGGGTTTATTTAAAATTCGGCAGTTTTGACCCGGCGTTTTTTCGAGGTCGGCGTTTAATCGGGGTCCCGCGTTGATTAATGAAATGCGATTTTCAGCCTTTTTTCCCCGTTAACTTATTATTACCGATCCTCGGAAACCTAGGGGCAGTTTGTCAGTGCTGGACAATTTTCCCCTGGATTACCCGAAGTTACAGTATTATGGTACCGTACATACGGCACGTGTACCATGTTGCAATCAAGATTTGTATCACTAACAAACAGCACATAAACAATATATGAATGATGTAGGAGCAAGTAAATGATATGAGTACAAAGTTTTCAGTTTATAAACGGTAATGTCGCCAACGTCCCCCACGTTAGTGTCAGCCAGTGTGTGCAAACTGATTATTTAAGTTTTAATTACATGCTAATACACGCCGGGACCCCGAACAAACACCGGGGCCCAGATTAAACGCACCCGGCGTTTATTTAAAAATGGGCAGTTTTGACCCGGCGTTTAATCGGGGTCCGGCGTTTAATCAAGAAAATACGGTATGCAAATTTTGCTTCAACAAACTACGTCTGACGTCGGTCTGTCTTCCAACCTGTTGTTGCCTAGCAACCTTCCCTTTGTCTGACGTCATTCAAACTTTGTATTTCACTGTTACCAGGCAACATTGCAGGCACCTTCAAAGAAATGTATTATATAAATATATTTTTCGCTCGAATTCGTGCGGCTTAAAGCTTCGGTCCGGCCTTCGGATCGGCCCGACAAATTTATTAACCTCGTTTCGCGAGGAATCACCAAGGTCTGATTTGGTCTCATTAAACATACCCCCGCGGTACCCTTGATAGGATGCCCTGTAAACATCTGGGACTGGTTCATAAAGCGTTTTAAAAAAAACACAAATGTTAACGATTGTTCGCAAACAATAACCTATTGTTTTGAACTATACTTACATGTTCCCGTAACCTTGGCATTATTTATGAAACCCACCTAACTGCCTAAAGGACTTAGGCGACGCACTTTAATCTTTGATAACAACTAGTTATACAATTATCATTCAGCTGATTCGGAATCGCCATTTACAGTATAATGACGTAGTAAGGAAAACTATTTGTTGTTTATTCGTGCAAAACTGAAATTATTGGTAAATTGGGAAAGTTACCCAGCAATCGTTTAGCCCGTGACATGTTAGCCAAGGTAGCAATGACAAACAGAAATACATTTGAACAAAATACTGCCAAAGAAAAATTCCACCTATAAGAATCCCTAAAGGTTGTGGTGAAAGATTTATTATAACATGTTTTTCTCTATATCTTACAGCGAAAAAAGTGTCAAACCACTATCCTTTTCTTCGTTTGCGCTCTGACCAAACTCAACTTACCCAAATATTGATAGGGACTGACTTTGTGCACTCGTCCAGTTCCATTATAAAGGTCGACAGTCAACTGATCTAACGTCAGCTTTTCCTGCAGAAAATGGCCGAGATAATGCTGTAATAAATATCTGCAGGCCCTTTTCTTTATGAAGTCTGACCAAGGAAAGAACCAAGGCATCACTGCTATCAATTCCGTCTTGTTCTATTTGTTATAATGGGATATTTTGCCGTGTAAATCGCCACAGAATATATTTTTCGCTTGTCCGCCATTTTGTCCCCATCACTTTGTTGTTGTTTTGGAAATGACATCAGATTCTCCATTCAGCCCTTTTCGATAGATAAACTGCTGATTTTACAATTTTTGGCGAATGATGGAAAACGTTTCCATAAATTTTTCCATTTTGCTGGAACATGACACAAAAATAATATTTTTACCTCATCACATTTTGTCAGGATCAATCAGTTACGGGTCATCCTTACGGAGCACTGACAAAGAGTTTAATTTTAGTAGCGATCGACTGTTCTAGAAAGAAATCATCCACTATAAAAGTAGTTTCTCGCTGAGCGTTGTTCAAACAGTTCACAAACTTCTCAGAAGAATCAAGATTTGTAAGAAGAGGAAACTACAACAAAACTCAAGAAGACTCAAGAAGACATGGCACTTGGTGTCAGACTCCCACCGATTCAGCCATACAGGTGAGTTTTGAAAGAGATATTTTCTCATTTCTATTTACTAATATTAATTAAAATATAGAAAATATAAGTTCCTGTTAAGGTTAAAATCACGCATCAGAAGACAATGTTGATAACTTTACCTTTATTACGTTTCAATCAAAAACGCATATATTGTGAAAATCTTGTTACACATTTCATGTTTTTAGTGTTTTCATCTTGATTTATCTCAGCTTATTTTTACTGAGAAAGTGTTCGTTAGCACATCGCTTTATAAAGTTCCATTTCAGTTGATTTTTATAAAAGATTGCACGGTGTCTCGTTTCAATTATTCACTTTAGAATCTAGGCCTAACGTTACTTTTTATTATTTTTGTTATTTTTTCGTACGCTTTCAGAAAGAATATTTGAAGCTAGCCAAGTTTCGAACTAGAACTAATTTCCTTCCCTTTCATTTTGCTTTCAGCTACCGCAGTTTCTACGATCAAGTTGCCCCGGTCTGTGGTTTTTTCAACGATCTGTGGAGAGAGATCGCTTTAGCGCATGAGCAAGAAGCAGGCAGACAACATGGTCCAATCAAGATTGCCGCCTTGCGATTGAATCAGTACAGGCCTGAAGAAATCTCTGTTACTGTTGATAGCGAAAACATAACCTTACATGGCCAGCATCGAACAGAGGACGAAAATGGCTTTGAAAGCAGCGAGTTCAAGAAAGTCATCAAACTTCCCCAGGGAGTCGATCCCACTTCTGTGACGCCACGTTTTAGCCGAGATGGCAGTGCGCTGTTACTCCAAGGGATCAGGCGAGTTGAACGGAGAGCGACATGTGATCGACATCATACAAAATATGCAACTCAGCTGGATCTCAGAGGATTCAAACCCGAAGAGATCAAGATCCAACGTCGTGGACAAGAGCTGACGATCACTGGAATTCGAAGATCAGAGGAAGGCGGTTTCCTTCGTAATTACAGTCGTCGCGTCAAGATACCCGATGACGCGGATCTTAACTCAGTGACGTCACACTTGTCAAAAGAAGGCTTGTTGACAATTAAAGTGTCACGTGATCCAGCTTTTTTACAAAGCGAGAGAAGCATTGATGTCACCACGGAGGTTGATGAGCCCCAACCTGAAGACGAGGCAGGACAGGCACGCTCGGAAAATGGCGGGGAAGAAGACGACTACTAGAAAGAGACTAAATGTTTAAGTCTACATTTTATTTCGTTATAAACAGCTAGGGAGTAGAAACCAGGGCACAGATGTTCAAAGACCGATTAACTTTGATTCGAGTTTAATATATTTTCATAAATATTTAAAGATTTTCAACATTTTTGGTCCATAATGTAATTTACACTTTAACAAGACTTTCAGTTTTACTGTTTCCTTAAAACAGTTACCCTTTAAAGAACATTTTTAACGAGCGAGACAAGAGGCTGGGTTAGCATCTAATCGGGGATTACTGTTAATCGGCTTTTGAACCACCTGGCCGAGGATCACAATATTTTATGATTTCAGATATTACTGATCAACAGATTCAAGAAATTGTGCAGTGAATGCAAACGCAATATGTGATTTAAGTAATTAATTTTAGCAAGAAAAATGGTCCCATAACGTGAAGGAGTTTGTTTTTTATAGCTGATCGTATTTAACAGGTTTCTTTAGTTAATGAAATACGTAGGAACTGAAGATTAGTGCATGCATCTGTTAAATATTTAATGATACGGTTAGCTGTCTCTTTAATATAGGTTATTTTCTACGACTATTTAGTAAGGTTTAAGACCATCAACTGAATTATAAAAACCATACAAAATTAAACTTTTTTGATTACAAAAACTAGTTTAGCTGAGCTCATTTGTGAATTTTTACAATAAGGTATTGTAATTTTGATGATGTCGACATGAATTATTGCAATAAACTTTTAAAAATCCCGAGCAATCCTTTGTTGTGTTTAATTTGTTACCTTTTGACAAAAAAAGAAAACCCATTTTGGGGATCAGTTCACGCCTGTTGTTTTGCAACACAAAAGAATAGACAGGGCAATTAGAAGGCGAGATCATCGGAACAAACCAACTTATTGTTCAAATACAGATCTTTGCTTGGACAAGGATATCTTATTATGATCGAAATGATAGTTTTCATTGAACTTCCATATTTAATTTCTTTTAATCATATGTCGAAGGGATCGACAATGTATATAAATTTCAAAAATAATCGCACATGCTTTTCAAAAGGGTGACTGAAGTCTTTGATCTAACTTCTGCAAATATGCTACGAAAGCAATCACCCGCACTATTTTCCCGTGTAAGGAAATTTACTTGGACCTAATTAGCTGAGCAACAGAGTGTACAAGTTTGGAATAAAGAAGCGAACATTTATTCACAATCACAAATATTTAGGTTCTTATAAACTGTCAGATGAAAGGCACATAGGCAAATAAAACAAACGTAATATAACAATATTAATAACATTTAACACAACAAAGACAGGCCATAGGAAATGAAAAGTAACTATTGCATATATTCAAATAAATTACCCACGTCACGAGTAATTTACTCGGCGGGTACATCAAAAGTACACTAGTTTGTGTTCGCCTTCAAATCACTGAACATTGGATTTTGCACTTTCATGGCTGAGAAAATAGAACCATGGTTTTGGGTTATTGCTTGGCTTATCACAATATTTGGTGTGTCTGGAAATGCTGGCGTTATTTACCTGATAGCTACAAAACAGCATCTTCAAAGAAAGACCAACTGGTTTATTCTTTCGCTGGCCACAGCTGACCTTTTAGTAAGTTTGACTTACATCCCGCTTTTTCACACGTGCTGGAATATGGATTCTTTTACCACTAACGACTGGTTGGTTACCAGGCAGGCGATACAGTGGTTATTTCTCTACTCGTCGGTAACTAACCTTTTTATTATGACCATAGATCGTTATATCTCTCTCACGTCGCCACTCAAGCACAAGAGGGCCATGACACCGACCCGTATCGCGCGCTGGGTTTTTACGGCTTGGGTAATACCGATGATAACTCGCGTGTTCATATTCACGCCGATATACCTGCACAACAAAGGGACGGCTCTGAAATATCTTGTCCCGATATTTATGTTCACCTTCGAGGTTGCTCCTAGCGTTTTGCTTCCTTTCTTTGCATTTCACATAGTTTATATTGTCAGGAAAAACCGGTGCGCCAAACGAAGAAGAATTAAAGATTCGACTTTCGAACTCAAATCTCCATCAATAAGAGTCCATTTTCGGAACGATAGGCGGAAAAATTACAATGTTAGCGTCGTGGTGAGCGAGGTGGCATTGTTTATTATTTGTTATTCAGTCGATGTGTATACCAGCGTTTGTGACATTTTCGGGTTTTCCTCGATTTCCGGGGTCGTGTGGTCCGTCCAACATATCTTACTGGTTACAAACTCGGCGCTTAACACGATAGCTTATGCCTTATTCAAGAGAGATATCAAGCAAGCTATTTTGGCTTCATGGCGTACACCATTTAACAACCAAGTTTCCCCTTCGACTGCGAACTGAACGTTACTATTTATGGCAAGTATTAATAACTCGACCAGAAGAAACTCAACGACGTTTATTTCAACTAAAGTCAACCTTCTCTAGCCAGTTAAACTTTGTCTACTGTGGCCAGACCGAGTGTTAAGAAGGCCGTTTATAGCCACAAATATATTTCTACTTGTAATGCCCACTACAGGCGATACAGCAGCTTTTGATTGTCTTAAGCACGGTGCTTACTATAATACGGGAAAATCAGATCTTAGGAAGGGTTATTTGAATCGAAAATGAAAATAGGGGAAAACCAAGCATTTTTAAGAGAAAATCAAGCGACCGGAAACTCTAAAAATTTAAGCTTTAATTTAAAATACATAACAGTGAATGGCATTTTCCTTCCATTGATGTTCCATTATCTCTGTAAAATGTGTGGTTACCCCCACTTTTCGTTTTGGATTCCACCGTCATAAACAGAGTAAGTAGGCTTTGACCCCCATTTTCGTCGCCATCTTCAGATGTGCGGAACGTATGTACAGTAACGGAAGAAGTCACAATACTGAAACGGCCCCAGTTAGAGACGTCGTATGAAAATCCCCTCCTCAGTGCTTTCTTGTTCACTGCATTAAAAGGAATAGACGATACAAACCCAATAATTTGAGAGCTACTAGTTAAAGAACTGAAAACGACTGGAGGAGGTTTTATACTCACTAATCAATCAAGCTAAAATAAGCGGGACCATTAATTATAGAGATTTAGAATCGCCTTTACGGCAAAAGGCAAACGCAAGATTCTCGTTTATGTTTTCAAAAACGATAATTAATACATAGATGAGATTAGTGCAAAAAAATTCTAGCCTTAACTAATAAGCTACTGGATCATTTTTTTCTGAGAGAGTGAAAACAGGGAGCGGTAAATAATGTAGGGTAAACATGGTCACGTGGTCACTTCTGTCGATCCGCGAAACGTGAACTCTTGAAAGGATATTCAGAGTGAAAAACTTATCAAAATAAAAACTTTTTTTGAAAAACGCATCATCACGTATTTATGCACAGCAAAGATTGATGGAAACTTAATTTTTGAAGCTGAACATTTGAAAACAACAAATCAGTGTGGGCTCGGCCCAAATTCCTCTGAAAAAAATCGCACACGTTGAGAAAAATTTTAAAATTCAATTCCGCTGAAGTGTACTCCTTGAGAGTGGATAAAAAAAACTGCCACCACAGTGTGGCAAAAAGACGGATCGAAACGCACCAATCACTTTTTACAGTTTTCACAGCCAAAAATATCACGGCTTACTGACAAACGACCAATAACATCTCCACTGTGTTGACCAATCAGGTTACCAACCAGAGACGTATATACCACCTACTGACGTTCCACAATTCACTTGACTCTGAAGATGACTTCCGCTCAGGTTGTCGAAACGTCAGTCAAAGTCACCTCAAACAGAGGAAAAACAGAAGAAACATTGTTGAAACAATTGCTACCTGCAACTAGTAAATTCATAAAATGCCACCATAAAAGTGTTTCCCCAAGGTTGTCTAGAGCCAAAATAATAGCCACAAATTCTGCAAACATAGTTATATAATTATCATTCAGCTGATTCGGAATCGCCATTTACAGTATAATGACGTAGTCATTTACAGTATAATGACGTAGTAAGGAAAACTATTTGTTGTTTACATGTATTCGTGCAAAACTGAAATTATTGGTAAATTTGGAAAGTTACTTAGCAATCGTTTAGCTCATGACATGTTGAGTGCTGTTCAACTTTTTACGTTTACGCACGCGGCTAATAAATCGTTTCTTATTCTATTTACGTACGTAAAGCCAGCTAAATTCACGTCTGTACGCTGCTGATTTTACAATTTTTGGCGAATGATGGAAAATCTTTCCAAAAATTTCTCGATTTTGCTGGAACATGACACAAAAATATTGTTTTTGCCTCATCACATTTTGTTAGGATCAATCAGTTACCAGTCATCCTTACGGAGCGCTGACAAAGGGTTTAATTTTAGTAGAGATCGACTGTTCTAGAAAGAAATCGTCCACTATATAAGTAGTTTCTGGCTGAACAATGTTCAAACAGTTCACAAACTTCTCAGAAGAATCAAGATTTGCAAGAAGAGGAAACTACAACAAAACTCAAGAAGACTCAAGAAGACATGGCATTTGGTGTCAGATTCCCAACCTATCAGCCATACAGGTGAGTTTCAAAGAGTTATTTTCTCATTTCTATTTACTAATATTAATTAAAATATTGGAAATATCAGTTCCTCTGTACAGTTAAAATCGCCCATCGGAAGACAATATTAGTAACTTTGCCTTAACCTTTGATAGGTTTCAATGAAAATCGTATATATCGTGGAAATCTTGTTACAACTTTCATGTTTTTATTGTTTTCATCTCGATTTATCTCAGCTTAATTATTTTTACTGAGAAAGTGTTCGTTAGCAAATCGCGTTATAAAGTTCCAATTCAGTTGATTTTTATAAAAGATCGCAGGGTGTCTCGTTTCAGTTATTCACTTTAGAATCTAGGCTTAAAGTTACTTGAATACGTGTAGCTATTTTTTCGTACGCTTTCAGAAAGAATATTTGCAGCTAGCCAAGTTTCGAACTAGAACTACTGATTTCCTTCGCTTTCATTTTGCTTTCTGGTACCGCAGTTACTACGATCAAGTTGCCCCGGTCTGTCGCTTTATCCACGATCTGTCAGGAGAGACATCGCCTTAGTGCATGAGCAAGAAGCAGAATCAAGAATTAAAATATAAAAGGACAAAATATATAATTAATTAAGAGAAACAATATTACATCATTTCTTTATGGACATAATGATGGATAAAACTACTGAGAGTACGGATGGTGTGGAGGTGCCGTGTAGTAAAACAGTGCAGACTCCTTAAATTTGATAGCGAAAACATAACCTTGCATGGCCAGCATCGATCAGAGGACAAAAATGGGTTTGAAAGCAGCGAGTTCAAGAAAGTCATCAAACTTCCTCAGGGAGTCGATCCGACTTCTGTGACGTCACGTGTTAGCGCAGATGGCGGTGCGCCGTTTCTCGAAGGGATCAAGCGAGGTGATCGATATCATAGAAAATATGCAGTTCAGTTGGATCTCAGTGGATTCAAACCCGAAGACGTCAAGATCCAACGTCGTGGACAAGAGCTGATACGGTTGGCCGTCTCTTTACTATAGGTTATTTTCTACGACTATTGAGTAAAGCTTAAGGCCATCAATTATAAAAAACATACAAAATTAAACTGAATTGATTACAAATTTAGCTTAGCTGAGCTTTGTGAATTTTTACAGTAAGGAATTGTAACTTTTATTCAATGATGACATGAATTATTGTAATAAACTTTAAAAATCCAGAGCAATCCTTGTTGTACTTAATTTGTCACCTTTTGACAAAAAAGAAAACGTATAATTTTGGGGGATGAGGTCACGCCTGTTATTTCGAATCACAAAAGAATAGAAAGGACAATTAGAAGCCGAGATCATCGGAACAAACCAACTTATTGTGCAAATACAGATCTTTGTTCGGACAATGTTATCTTAATTTGATCGAAATGATAGGTTTTATTGAACTGCCACATTTAACCAGAGCGTTCAACTTTCAAATAAAGAAGCGCACATTTATTCAAAATCACAACCATTTCCTCTTGTGAACTGGCTGTCAGATGAAATTACGGTAATATGGAGGTATTTTTGCGCAGTTTATGACTATACAGGAGAAGCGGATCTTAGCAAACGGCGATTTGAATTGAAAATAAAAAGGGAAGAAAACCAAGCATTTTTCAGAGAAAATCAAGCGACCGGACACTCTAAAACTTTAAGCTTTAAATACATCACACAGTGAATGGCATTTTCCTTCCATTGAAGTTCAATTATCTCTGAAAATGTATGGTTACCCCCCACTTTTCGCTTTGGATTCCACCGGCATAAACAGAGTAAGTGGGCACAGCCTCTTGGACCATCTCCAGATGCGCGGAACGTATACGCAGTAACAGAAGGAGTCACCATTCTGAAACGGCCTACGTTAGAGACGTCGTATAAAAATCCGCTCCACAGTGTTTTCTTATTAACAGCATTGAAAAGGACAGACAATACCAACCACTAATTAATTTTAGAACCACTAGTTTCAGAACCATAAAATGACTGGAGAAGGTTTTATGATACTCAGATCAAATCAATCAAGATAAAGGACCATTATAATAGAGAGATTTACGCCTGGTTCAGACGCCGTACTTAACATGAGCCGAGTCGAATTCAACGAATTACGTTCGTGTGAAATACGGCGTCTGAATCAATTCAGAACAGCCGATCGGCTCAGTCGTTTTTCCCGCCTGGATTAGCCTGGAATAACGACTGTGGACTGGCTGTGATTCAGACTCCGTAGCCGTAACCGCCATGGGCCAAATCAAATGCAGAAATTATTATAAATCTACAATGTTCTTTAGTCATAATATGCTTCAGTGTATTAATTTCAACTGAATTCATTTCGGCGTCTGAATCAGTTCAGCCGGGATTAATAATTTGGATCGGTCTAAATTCGAATTCGATTCGGCTCATTTGAAGTACGGCGTCTGAACCGGGCCTTAGAATCGCGTTTACGGGAAACGTGAGACTCGCATTTATGTTTTCAAAGAAAAAAATATATGGATACATAGATGAGAATAGTGCAAAATAATTCTGGCCTTTGATCCTAACGAAAAGCTTCTAATTTTTTCTCAGAAACTGAAAACTGCAGAGCGGCAAGTGTAATGTAACAACACCACGTGGTCCATGATTTCAACCGTTTGCCGTTAACGTAATTCCAAAAGTCTCTAACATCTTTAAACCCCGTTCAAGCTTAAACGTTCTATGCGGCATTAACTTTTTATTCCGTTTCATTCAATCCACGAAACGTAAACTCTTGAAAACATATTTAGAGTGAAAAACTTATCAAAATAAAAAACTTTTGAAACACGCATCGTCACGTATATATGAACAGCAATGATTGAAGGAAACAAATCCGTGTGGACTCGGCCCAAAGAACGCTGAAAAAAAAATCGCACACATTGAAAAAATTTCACTAATCAATTCCACTGAAGTGTACTCTTTGAGAGCAGATAAAAAAAAAACTGCCACCACAGTGTTGCAACTAAGACGGATCGAAACGCACCAATCACTTTTTACAGTCTTCACAACCAATAACATCACGGCTTACTGACAAACGACCAATAACATCTCGACTTCGTTGACCAATCAGGTTAACAACCAGAGACGTATATACCACCTACTGACGTTCCACAATTCACTTCACTCGACTCTGGTTGGTTGTCGAAACGTCAGTCAAAGTCACCTCAAACAGTCCTTCCCAGGACTTCACTTACCCGGATGATCATAATTTACTTATCTGAAAAATTAAGAGACATTGTTGAAACAATTGCTGCCTGCGCCTAGTAAATTCATAAAATGCCACCATAAAAGTATTTCCCCACGGTTGGCTAGAGCCAAGGTTGCCGGTCTAGGGCCAAAATAATAGCCACAAATTCTGCAAACATATTAATTATTATTTCCATAATTACCATTCAGCTGATTTGGAATCGCCATTTACAGTATAATGACGTAGTAAGGAAACCTATTTGTTGTTTATTCCTGCAAAACTGAAATTATTGGTAAATTGGGAAAGTTATCCAACATTTGTTTAGCCCATGACACGTTAGACGAAAGAGAAATAAATTTGAACAAAATAATGCCCTCTGAACTAACTCAACTTACCCAAACATCGATGGGGACTTTGTCCACTCGTCCAGTTCCATTGTAAAGGTCGACAGTCAACTGATCTAACGTCACTCAGCTTTTCCTCTGCAGAAAATAGCTAAGATGATGCTGTAATAAATACCTGCAGGCCTTTTTCTTTATGGAGTCCGACAAAGGGAAGAACCAATGCATTCCTGCTATCAATTCCGTCTTGTTCTATGTAATGTAATGGGATATTTTGGCGTGGATCTCGCCACAGAACATATTCTTCGCATGTCCGCCATTTTGTCCCCATCACTTTGTTCTTGTTTTGGAAATGACATCAGATTCTCCCTTCAGCCCTTTCACGATAGATAAAACTGCTGATTTTACATTTTTTAGCGAATGATGCTGTAATAAATATCTGCAGGCTCTCAGTTTCTTTATGAAGTCCGCCCAAGAAAAGAACCAAGGCATCACTGCTATCAATTCCGTCTTGTTCTATTTGTTATTTAACAATTAGATTATGAGCTAGATTATGAGCTCGAGATTTCTATCGCGTGGGCGCAGCGAATAATCTAATTGTTTTAGTATAAATCTACTAGTCGTTCAAAACTAAACAAGTAAATTATCTATATCCTCATCCCAGACACTTCGAAAACGCGACGAAGCAGCCGCCATTTTGTTAAAAACCGCTACTCACTATCTATCACACAATAGATAGCGAGTAGCGTAGCCAATCAGAGAACGGCATTCGTGATAGAACACTAGTAGATTTATACTAAAATGGAATATTTTGGAGTGTAAATCGCCTCAGAACATATTCTTCGCATGTCCGCCAATTTGTCGCCATCACTTTAGTTGTTGTTATTTTGGAAATGACGTCAGAGTCTCCCATCATCTCTTTCGCGTTAGATAAAACTTCTGATTTTACAATTTTGGGCGAATGATGGAAAACTTTTCCAAAAATTTCTTCGATACTATTTTTGCTTCACAACATTTTGTCAGCATGAATCAGTTACCAGTTATCCTTACGGAGCGCTGACAAAGGGTTTAATTTTAGTAGCGATCGACTGTTCTAGAAAGATATCGTCTACTATAAAAGTAGTTTCACGCTGAGCGTTGTTCAAACAGTTCAAAAAAACTTCTCAGAAGAATCAAGATTTGTAAGAAGAGGAAACTACAACAAAACTCAAGAAGACTCAAGAAGACATGGCACTTGGCGTCAGACTCCCACCGATTCAGCCATACAGGTGAGTTTTGAAAGAGATATTTCCTCATTTCTATTTACTAATATTAATTAAAATATGGGAAATATAAGTTTATGTTATGGTTAAAATCACGCATCAGAAGACAATGTTGGTAACTTTGCCTTTATTAGGTTTCAATCGAAAACGTATATATTGTGAAAATCTTGTTATAGCTGAACTTCATGTTTTTAGTGTTTTCATCTCGATTTATCTCAGCTTATTTTTACTGGGAAAGTGCTCGTTAGCATATCGCTTTATAAAGTTCCATTTCAGTTGGTTTTCATTTATCAAAGATTGTACAGTGTCTCGTTTCAGTTATTCACTTTAGAATCTAGGCCTAACGTTACTTGAAGACATGTAGCTATTTTTTCGTACGCTTTCAGAAAGAATATTTTCAGCTAGCCAAGTTTCGAACTAGATCTAATTTCCTTCCCTTTCATTTTGCTTTCAGCTACCACAGTTTCTACGATCAAGTTGCCCCGGTCTGTGGTTTTATTAACGATCTGT
The DNA here is from genome assembly GCF_977016875.1 of Pavona decussata. NCBI lineage: Eukaryota > Metazoa > Cnidaria > Anthozoa > Scleractinia > Agariciidae > Pavona > Pavona decussata. Next base: position 36,163 of record NW_028145484.1, read on the forward strand.
GGAGAGAGATCGCTTTAGCGCATGAGCAAGAAGCAGGCAGACAACATGGTCCAATCAAGATTGCTGCCTTGCGATTGAATCATTACAGGCCTGAAGAAGTCTCTGTTGATGTTGATAGCGAAAACATAACCTTACATGGCCAGCATCGAACAGAGGACGAAAATGGCTTTGAAAGCAGCGAGTTCAAGAAAGTCATCAAACTTCCCCAGGGAGTCGATCCGACTTCTGTGACGTCACGTTTTAGCCGAGATGGCGGTGCGATGTTACTCCAAGGGATCAAGCGAGTCAAACGGAAAGCGACATGTGATCGACATCATACACAATATGCAACTCAGCTGGGCCTCATAGGATTCAAACCCGAAGAGATCAAGATCCAACGTCGTGGACAAGAGCTGACGATCACTGGAATTCGAAGATCAGAGGAAGGCGGTTTCCTTCGTAATTACAGTCGTCGCTTTAAGATACCTGATGACGCGGATCTTAACTCAGTGAAGTCACACTTGTCAAAAGAAGGCTTGTTAACAATACAAGTGTCACGTGACCCAGCTTTTTTACAAAGCGAGAGAAGCATTGATATCGCCACGGAGATTGATGAGCCCCAACCTGAAGACGAGGCAGGACAGGCACGCTCGAAAAATGACGGGGAAGAAGACGACTACTAGAAAGAGACTAAATGTTTAAGTCTACATTTTATTTCGTTATAAACAACTAGGAGTAGAAACCAGGGCACAGTTGTTTAAAGACCGATTAACTTTGATTCGAGTTTAACATTTTTTCATAAATATTTAAAGATTTTCATAAACATTTTTGGTCCTTAATGCTGAATTTACACTTTAATAAGACTTTCAGTTTTACTGTTTGCTTAAAACAGTTACCCTTTAAAAACAAATTTTAACGAGCCAGACGAAAAGCTGGGGCATAGGTTATTTTCTACGACTATTGAGTAAGGCTCAATGCCATAAATCATAAAAACCATACAAAATTAAACTGAATTGATTACAAAAAGTAGTTTAGCTGAGCTTTGTGAATTTTTACATTAAGGAATTGTAAGGAACTTTGATGATGATGATGATGATGATGACATGAATTATTGTAATAAACTTTAAAAATCCAGAGCAGTCCTTGTTGTACTTAATTTGTTACCTTTTGACAAAAAAGAAAACGTATAACTTTGGGGATTGAGGTCAAGCCTGTTATTTTGCAACACAAAAGAATAGACAGGACAATTAGAAGGCGAGATCATCGGAACAAACCAACTTATTGTTCAAATACAGATCTTTCTCTGTTCAAGGATATCTTATTTTGATCGAAATTATAGTTTCATTGAACTCCCATATTTAATTTCTTTTAATCGTATGTCGAAGGGATCGATAATGTTATAAATTTCAAAAATAATCGCACGTGTTTTTTAAAAGGATGACTGAAGTCATCATTTAAAAAATTTCTCAAGGGGCTTATCGACTCACAACTGAAACAACTTGTCTATTTACTCTTTGATCTAACTTCTGCAAATATGCTACGAAAGCAATCACCCGCACTATTTTCTCTGAGCAACAGAGAGTACAACTTTGAAATAAAGAAGCGAACATTTATTCATAATCACAACCATTTCCTCTTGTGAACTCTCAGATGAAAGGACTGCCCAAAGACCCCTGAAAAAAATCGCACACATTGAGGAAAATTTTAAAAATCAATTCCACTGAAGTGTACTTTTTCAGAGAGGATGAAAAAAAAACTGCCACGACAGTGTTGTCAGCCACATTTATCTGAAAAATTAAGAAATATTGTTAAAAACAATTGCTGCCATCGCCTAGTAAATTCATAAAATGCCACCATTAAAATGTTTCCCCTGCGTCAAAAAAAAAAAAAAGAAAAAAGAGTGCTAGGGTCTGTTTGCAGAATTTTAAGCCCTGAGAAGTATTTTTAAAATCCGTTTTCTATCCGCAATTCGCGGTAGTTTTTCCTACAAATTAGACCAGCTTGTTCCTTCATCTTGTAAAGTTTGCAACGTTTTGCTTTCAAAGTTAACAAAAATCGGATTTCTGTTAATGTGGGCGACCTGCATCGTTTGCAACGTCGAACATGGTTGGTTAAGACGACAAAAGGACGAACAACAGAATAATGCTCCGGTCTCCAAAAACAGTGTATGCAGCTTCAGGTTATCAGGGTCCAGTGAAAATAGAGCTTTTGAAGGGTGCAGGTCTATTGTGCAAATGAACATTCTGCACGGGCCCCAAATGTTATCTCGAGTGTAGCCTCTGGCGAGATGCTAAGCGAAGGCAAAAGTTGGGCGAACGGTCATCCCATACAAATTGATACCATTTTAGAACCCAGATCCTCTCAACTTTTGCACACGCGCAGACGTTGTTCAGCCCTGTCGGGCGAACGAGCAATGAAGCCGCGAGGGGAATAGGCCATTTTCATGATGACGTCAATTGACCACAACTACCAGAATTCATTTCGGTTTCCTTTTCAAATTCAAATTTTGTAATCCCAGTGGAGAGCAAAGAACAATAGCTCTAATTAGCATGAGAAAACAAACAACTGAAGGTGTCTGGTAGTTGTAGTCAAATGACGCCATCATGAAAATGTCCTAGTGGAAAAAGGCGATCGAGTCTTGAGAACGAACGCCTGGAAGAAGAAAGGGGCCGTGAGGGACTGGGAAAAGGAAAGATTGCTGGGAAAACTATTTGCCAGATCGAGTGAAAGCCACTATTCAGTTTAGATAAATCAAATATTTCTTTTTATTTTATGCTAAGAGTATGAAATGACAAACGATTACAAGTTAATTTGATATCTCTCTCACCAAGGAGCATTCCATGGCAAAACCATTGCCATGCACCGCATTAAGTTATTATAAATTGAAATCTTTATGTTCGTTTTCCAATCGTGGTGACGTCAGCGAACCCTAAGCACGTGTCGCTATCTTGCACGTGCAGCTTGTGGCCTCTTTGATCGGGAAAACTAACAGAAGTCTTCAAGTTGTTGAGCCTGGTTCCCAGTCCTCATAGCGCTTATCGAGCGAGTCTAGCGTCACCGTCGGAGGCTTGGGGCTGGTGACGTCACGTTCGACCGGTCGCCAAGGAAAACTGGGCACGAGACTGCAAGTTATTGGTACAAAGAATTTTCTAGAAACTAAACTCTTCTAAATCAAAATGCATTTTTCAAGATTCATTTACTTCAGGAATCATAACATTATAATCACCATATGATTTTCAATAGAAAGCTCAACCTAAAAACAGTGAAATATTTCGCAAACACTTAATTTTCTCTCTATCTTTTTACATATTTATTTCTCGTAACAGTGGAAAGCCCAGCTGTTCTGTTCTCCGTTCTTGACTTTTCATCACTTAACAGTACCAAAGTAAAATTCTGACACAGCTTTCAAACAAAAGAAAACAACAGTACTTATTGAAAAATACAGTTCAGTAGCTTTTTGCGATTGGTTCCACTTAAGAATTTTATCCGCATGCTCTAAAGTCAGTACCACCTTGTCCAGTATCATAAGCAGTACCAAAGGAAAGTACTGCTTATTAGCTTTCACTTGAATGGTCACACTTGAGGATTTCATCCACAGACTCAAACGTTAGAACCACCTTGCAGAGCACAGTAAACGTACCACAAGAAACTACTGCTCAGTAGCTTCCATTTGAATGGCCACACTTTGGGATTTTATCAACAGACTCAAAAGTTAGAACCAGGTTGCAGAGCATAGTAAATAGCACCACAGGAAAGTACTGCTCAGTGGCTTTCATTTGAATGGTCACACTAGGGTTTTTTATCCACAGACTCAAAAGTTAGAACAACCTTCCACAGCATAATAAACAGCACCACAGGAAAGTACTGCTCAGTAGCTTTCATTTGAATGGTCACACTAGGAATTTCATCCACAAACTCAAAAGTTAGAACTGCCTTAAACCAAAGAACAGAACCAAAGCAAAATACATTTCAGTAGCTTTAATCTGAATGATCACCATTAGGGATTTCATCCTCAGACTAAAACATGAGAACAAACGACACAGCCCTTATCGTTTCACCTTGTAAAACATGGCACTTATTTTACTATAGCCCAAGATAATAAGTCGTAAAACTATACCAAAAACAGAGAAAGTGGAGTAATAGAACCGTATAAATAGCTATACATTTACTGATTTCCACCACATCTGCCCTGATAGAAGGAACACCATGCGTGATGTGTTGCAAGTCCAACCTCACAGCAGTTGATGATACAAAACAGGCACTTGGATTGCTTATTTTCTTTAAAATGTCTTCTGTTCAAGGGAACCCTGTGTTTTAATCCGATAACAATCAAAATACCAGGGTTCCCTGTGCATCACCCAATCTTCTGCATTCCTGCTGTTCTTGATCATCGAGTGTAATAGACGCGGTAATATAATGTCTTTGACCTAAACAATGAGTACGAATTATCAAACTTGAGTAGATACACGCCACGGCCTGGGTACATATGACTGCCGACAATCACTTCCTCATTACAAGGCCTACGAACGACAGGCAGTATCTCATCTGTTCTTGGCTTTGGAGGACCAGACTCGCTCTCTGATGACTTTTCTTCCTCTGCGAATTCTTCGTCGTCAGATTCATTCACTGCGACTGTGATGTTCTTGGTATGAGGTTGAGACCACTCAAAACAGACACCAAAACCCAGGTCATAGAATTCTGTGGCAAATTCCCAAAATAGGCATGTCCCTGGACCGAGGAGAGAAGGAAAGGAGGGACGTTACCATACAGTACCACTCAAAAGTAAGCTGAGAGCCTTGACTCAAAGCAATAAGATATTCTTCTTTATTTACATGTAGCATTTTGCTCGAAAACTAAACCAACCCAATTTTGCTGCTCACTGTTACAAGTACAGAAGCTGAGGCCCTTTTACAAGTTGCAAGTCTATAAATCTTTGTAGAACTTGAATACAGTTAACAATACCACGGGACCCGCAAATAGCATTTGCTAATCTAGGCGGGTAGTGTAGAATTATGATTTATCTACCTAATTACACAGCGATTTCATATAAATCTGAATAAAATACAAAGTCATAACAAAAAGTGCTCTACTTACCCCCTTCATGTGTGGGTACACGAACTGTCATCGTCTCACCACGACCAACAACTAAGACAGAACTGGCATCAGACTTGACATGCTGAATGAACTCTTGGACCTTTGGACGTGTCCATAATGAAGCCGGTGCTATTCTAGGTGTACCGTTAACTGCCATTGTCTTGGGCTGAATAATGAGAAAAAGTAAAAACATTAAACTAATCAGTCTTCCACAAATCTTCCACATGTTTCAAATACCCTGCTTTTGCAATATTTAACCCTTCCACTCCCATTATCTGAATGTTAATTCTCCTAACGTAAACTGACTGCCATACATTTTGTTTTAAAGTTAGTTCACAGAATCTGGTGTAACACCATTTCAAACAAATCACCTAGTTGATGATTTTCCTTATTCTCATCACCTGTCTGGTTGACAATGTATTGATAATGTAAAGAGAAACTACATATGAATCACTTGAAGAAATTCATCAGGCTAGATAAGTGAACAGTCGATTTAAATGTTCTTACAACATAGCCAGTCTTATATTAATGTCTTATTAATGCTGACAGTTTCAATGACTGTCAGCCATCTTTATCAAAACTTGAAAAGCATGAAAAAAGATGTTGTGTCACTATTTACCAAGACCCCTATACAGGAGACATTAACCATCATAAGACAACACTTAGATCAAGATCAAGATCTAAAGAAAAGAACAAACCTAGAGGTTGAGGATATAATGGATCTCACAGAATTTATTGCCACCACCACATACTTCAGTTTCCGAGGACAATTATTCAAACAGAAGTTCGGCACAGCCATGGGCAGCCCAGTAACCCCGATCCTGGCTAACTTTTTTATGGAATGGCTTGAACAACAGGCCATCGCCACTGCTCCCATAGACTGTAAACCTAAGCTATGGAAACTATATGTGGATGACATCCTAGAAATCATTAAGAGGGGAAAGGTGGAGGCTCTGACAGATCATCTTAATGGAATTGACAAAACAAACAGCATCAAATTCACGCACGAACCAGAGAAAAATGCCCAGATCCCATTTCTGGACACCCTTATTACCAGGAGGGAGGACGGATCCATCAAACTACTGGTTTACAGGAAAGCCACACACACAGACCAGTACCTCAGGGCTCACAGTTAGCGACCAGCTGGTCGCATATGCGACTAGATTTTTTATTTTGCGCCTAAAAAATTTTATGTGATCGCACTCACGCGCCTAAAAACGCCCAAGCTCAGTGCGCCTGAATTGGGGCCACTTTGTTTCCTCACCTGACAATTCTTGTGTACTCTGCCTGGTTAACATGAAACAGAAGCTTGAAATAATAAATTCAAATGTGGATGTAACGCAATTAGGTTCCACATAAGCAAGTTACACCGTTTTTCTTACATCAGTGTGTGTTTTATTTGTTGTTTACTTCAAGTCCATTTCTTGTCCGTGTTTCATCCCACCCCAGACTTTACCCCAGACTCTTCTTGGTTATGTAACCGCACCTCTGACACGTACGTACGAGTGAAGGCAACCTTCTGAAACACGTGCTTCTCGCGCAATTTGGTTTGCTTTGCCGATTAACAAGTCAAGAATTTTTAAACAATCTGGTTTGAGACTTTTTTTCTTCAAGGTACGAACAAGAGTTACAGTTAAGTCAATGCGCTGTCAACAATCTAATTTATTCTCTTTTTTAAAATGTTCATTTACAAAAAGAAAATTTATTCTCAAACAGCTGGCCGCTGCCTTCCAACACATTTGGCCCAACTCCAGCAGTTGTGAAGTGGTTAAACAGTGAAAAGAGATCAAGGCGAGCTAACCTTGCCTACAGAAAGTAGCCAAATGAATTACTTTCAGTCAGGTGATGCGTGAGACTTGAAGGATTTCGTCTGATCGAGAGGATTCAATGACGTTATTCCTTACCTTCGTTTTGTCTTATTATCTTGTTGAATGTACCATAACATGTAATATTCAAAAAAATGTAACAGTTTTATTGCTATCTCAAACGTACAGTAAGAGACTGAAAGAAACAAACACACGATTGAAATAAAAGATTACCATGCTGATTAACGATTGGCAAGCGAAAATAAGAAAAAGAAATTAACAACGTGTCAGTGTCGTCATGATACCATTATCAACGATCACTAATAAAATGTCTGAAGCTTCTGATTTTTCTTTTTGGTGCTACCAGTATGTTAAGTTGTGCTCCTAAAATTTTTAGCTGTGCGCCTAAAATTTCGGAAATGCGCCTAGAAATTTACACCTGGTAGCACGGGTGCTCCCAAAGCCAAAAATAAACTTTGAGCCCTGTACCTGTCCTTTCAATCGCATCATCCACTTCAGCACAAACTTGCTGTCATACGGACGTTATTGGAAAGAAGCGACAGCATTGTCACGGAGGAAGAAGACCGTAAACAAGAGGAAGAACACATAAGAACGGCCCTCCATACATGTGGTTACCAGGATTGGGCGATAAAGAAGGTCAAAGAGCAAATGAACAGCAAGAAAGCTATTAGAAAAGATAAATCCAAGAATGATAAAGCACAAGAAAAATCAAGAGCAGTGGTGACTGTCCCATATGTCCGTTCATTCACAGAGAAAATACAACGCATATTCACCAAACACAGGGTAGCCACAGTGATTAAACCTCAAACCACCCTCAGACAGGTTTTAGTTCACCCGAAGGACAAAGTGGAGATACACAAAAAGGCTGGAGTGGTGTACAAAATTCCATGCAGCCAATGCAAAAAGGTATATATCGGTGAAACAGGGAGACAGCTGGGAACCAGGATCACAGAACACAGAAAGGAAGCAGAAAAGATCTCTAACAGAAATTTCACAAGAACCACCCGCAGAGCTTCTACCAATGAACGCCATAAAACAGCCATAACAGGCCACGTCTGTCAGAACAATCATATTATGAATTGGGAAGCAAGTGAAATAGTTGAGCAGGACGGCGACAAGTTTAAGCGATGGATTAAAGAAAGCATATGTATTAGATCGAACACTCCTACTATGAACAGGGACGAGGGAGCCTATCAGCTTTCTCCCATATGGACACAAGTGATCTCCACCCCCAAACCAGGGGGGAGCGGGCGTCTACAGAGTGACTTTGCGCATTTATCGCAATAATCAACACCTTCAAAAGCCTATTTAAGGCTTCTGACACTTTTCATGCTTTTCAAGTTTTGATAAAGATGGCTGACAGTCATCGAAACTGTCAGCATTAATAAGACATTTAAATCGACATATGAATCACTCCTGGGAGTGAAAGGGTTGAGGCATGCACATTTTCCACCCTCAATTTTATTTATGTTTTTTTTGGTGGAGGGGAGGGGAGGGGAGGAGAGGACTTTCATTTTACATTGGTATACCTGTTGTCCGGGATTTTGATGTTGGTGTTGCTGTTGATGTAAATGTCCTTCTTCTTGTTGCTGTTGCAAAAGTTGTTGTTGTTGTTGTTGTTTCATTATTTCCTCTTGTTTTCTCCTGGAGAGAGATGAAACATAACTTTAATAAACTATCAAATAATTACTTGTCATTGACGTCTCGATTAACCAAAAAGAAAAGCATGAAGAATTTCTTTTAACCCTTCTTTACTCAGAGTTTCATGCTGATGAATAAAATTCTAAGGGTACCATTTCAAGTGAAAATTACTGAGTACACCTGTAGCACTTCATATACATGTGATTAAGTAGTGCCATGTGTTATGCTGTGCAAAGTGGTTCAAACATTTGAGTCCGTGGACATGAAGTCCTAAGGTGTGACCACTCAAATGAAAGCTACTGAGTAGTACTTTCCTGTGGAGCTGTTTTTTATGCTGTACAAGGTAGTTCCAACTTTTGAGTCTGAGGATGAAATTCTGAAGTGTTACCACTCAAATGAAAGCTATTGAGCTGTGCTTTCCTGTGGTGCTGTTTATTAAGCTGTACAAAGAGGTTCTACATGTAACTTTTGACTGTGTGGATGAAATCCTAATGTGTGCCCATTCAAATGAAAGCTTCTGTGCAGTACTTTCCTGTGTATTATGATTACATTACAAGGTTGTTTACTATTTGAATCCTCAAGTGTGACCATTCAAATGAAAGCTGTTGTTTTATTCATTTTTTCAGACATTTCTCACCCATCTCCATTTTCTATCAACAATAAATAATTATTAATTAAACAGTCCCTTAATTTGAACAACAGTGAAATGCCACCAAACACTTGATTCATTTACCTTTCCTCCTCTTCAGCTTTTCTCCTCATTTCCTCTGCCAACTCTCTCTGTCTCTCACGTTCCGCTGCCTCCTCCGCTTCTCTACGTAACCTTTCTTCTTCCTCTCTTCTAAGCCTCTCCTTCTCTTCTTTCTCCTTCTGCTGTGCTTCCATCCAGGGACCTAGCTCAGGTGAGCATGTCCCCAGCAAGGAACAGAACTTCTTCATGGCATCTTGGGGCTGCATGGTTCCTAGACTCTCCCAAGCTCTCCTAATTCAACAGTGGTCACCAAACAGGAGTTAACATCATCATCATCATCATTTTATTAAACAGCATGTTTAAATGAGAATGATGCATTATTCAGTAAGCGACACAGGCATACTCAAAAAAAATCCGAGTGCTCCCATCAGGAGTCGAACCTAAGACCTTCCGATTACTAGTTCAGATGCTCTACCACTGAGCTACAGGAGACTTGTGGGAGCTAAGGCCATTAACGTAAGTTCATGACATGTTTAAATATATTTAAAGCATGTTTATGCTAAATTAATACAATTGAAAGGTTGAGAGCATTAACTGACCCAAATGTCTTTTCAGATTACTTTTCATTGCTTTAGCTCAGATTCACGGGAGTTTTTGCGTGTGGCCTCCAATGTTTTATCCGCTGCTTTGTCCTTTGTTTTGTGATGAAAACGGAAATCTTGCCCATAAACAGAATCAACAAATGCCTTTCATTCAACTGATTTATTCTTGTTTTCCAAAGTACCATGGTCCTACCAATAGCGCAAGTCCACTTCTCACTATATTAGCTACATCAACGCAAAACTCCTTGATTCACTCTGACGAAGAACTGACACTTGAAATGTTAACAAATGAATCTCTTTACGGTGCCCACATTACATTATCAGCTATGTTAATAAAACCAAACATTCTTGTCTACTCCGCCACCAATGCATCACCTCATTAATAATGATTAAATATTTATCACACTGGTAAGATTTTGCACAACTCACCTCAAAGCACACTTGACTTTTTATTAATATTATTTACTTTTAATCAAGAAAATTAACGATAATAAAACAGCATGACGTTTCGACAACTTCATGTCGTCATTGTCAAATGAGTAAAATGGAAATGACGGAAAGGCATATTTATAGGTATTGAAAGTGAGAAAATAAATTAGCATCAAAGCATTCAGGCAAAGAGTTTCGCGCGAATGGAATCTGCTTGCGTGTTCAGTTTCGGTCTTTTGTTCTGCTGTGGATCAAGAAACGCCATGCTGTTTTATTATCGTTAATTTTCTTGACTAAATGTTTCCCTAAATCGTTTTTGATTATTTACTTATCGTTAAAATATTTCTTTAAAATCCGCAACATAATCTCAAAGTAAAATGTATAAATGTTACCTTCTGTCATTACCAATGACATCAAAATAACCCACATCTGGGTATTTCTCTGGATCATAAGGTCCACTAGATACTTGCTTCCAATATGCTGTCAATTGCACTTTATCATCGTATGTTAACCTTATTATTTGTTTTTCTGAAAATAAAAGACAGTTCAAAATCAAAACTTGGCAATGTGCTCACTGCAGATACACCTATGTTTAGAGCCTCAGGAATTGGGTTACTCAGCTTCATGTATATTAATACAGGGAGGTGGGAGACCTTTAGGGGTTTGAAATAAGCAATAATAATTAATTAAAATTGTGGACTTTTGGGGATTAGACACTTTCTACTAGATTTTTGGGGGGTTGGTAGAAAGATGTTGGTACAAACTTTCCTTACAATTCACAAAAAGCACTTCTTCGAGTTCTTAAAGGACACCTCCACTCTCGAAACATATTAACGTTAAATTGTTAAAAATACAATCTACTTTGAAATTTTGTTGGAAAACATGGAAATAACATTTCAGTGTCGGACAAAGCATAATTTGATTATCGCCTATTTTCATTTTCAAATTTCCCGGGTGCCGCCATCTTGGATTTCATGACGTAATACGGTTGCTCAATTGTTTCACACAAAAGAACTTCTGCTGAATAACAATAGTGGCAACCATTACACGTCATAAAATTCAAAATGTCTGCACCCAGGAAATTTAAAAGCGAAAGTAGTCGATAATCATATCTAATCTTTAACACACTTGAATGCCATTTCTACGTTTTAGACTAAAATTTAGAATTTAGACACTATTTCCAACACTTCACCATCAATTTGTTGTCAGAGTGGAGGTTCCCTTTAATCTTATTTCAAGCAATATTGCATGAATTTCATTTACAAGTTTTAACTATATCTACATAACAAGGATGCTTCCTGTTCTTCCTGTAACTGCAAGAACCAGGGATGTAGCTAAGAAAGACCTCAGCAGGATCATTAACCCTTTAAGCCCTAACAGTGATCAGCATCAAATTTCTCCTTAAAATATCAATGCTTATTCAACCCTGAGGTCATGAGAATTAAGGATATAATCATCCAAGGTGAATGTTCTTGATTTCTAAAAACTTCTTCCCAGTACTTTTATAAGAAAAGTATGGGGACAAGATAGGAGAATTTGTTCTTTAATATTAGGGGTTAAAGGGTTAATAAACCCAGCCAGCTCTTTTGGACTGTGTACCTTTAGAGTTAGCCTCAATTATTTGTGTTCTCTATAAACTTCAGCCAGTGATAAGGTCTCTTTCAGACAGTAAAATTTGCCGGGAGACGGCTCTAAGCGACATCCTTGAAGAACCACCCCTTCCCCTCCAAAATACTGGCAAGGCAATTCAAATGAAAGTTACAGGGTAAAAATTCTATGTAAAGCCCATGACACACTAGGCAATTTTATTTGCTGATTGTAGTGAATTTGATCACCAGTGAAAATCACAAGCGATTTTTCACCACCGATTGATGCATACACAATCGTCAATTTTTCTTTCGCAGATCACGGTAATGTGGCACCTCAACTTTGTTCCCAGGCTCTATCAAAGGGCATTTTGAAAAGTCATGGGATAAAATTGGCCTACTTGATTGGTTGACTTTACTGGCGATTCACAGCAATAAGCGTAGAAAATCGCAGGAATGGGTAAACTAGGCGAATGCCAGCGAATTTAATTGCTACGACCCAGCCGACTTCCACGCAGAGTTCCCTGTATCGTCGCGGGTGTCATACACCATCCACACTTCAACAACAGCATCAGAGATGCAGCACTTGTGAACTATCTGTCTGCGCCCCTCACTTCTTTGGAAGGAGAGTACCCCGGTTGTGGTTTCGTGTTGTGCGGCGATTTCAACCGCCTAAATACTCGCCGTTTGACCACCCAATTCAAGCTGACGCAACTAGTAGATAAGCCCACAAGGGGTGACCAAATCTTGGACTTAGTGCTTACTAACCTCCCACAGCTCTGACTCAAACGCTGTGCAAACCTTTTTCCCCTTTGGCATGTCTGACCACAATGTTGTCTTAGTGAGACCCAAAGCGAGACCCAAGGGCAACGGTTGCAGTATGAGAACCACGGCAAGGCGAGACACATGACCAAGTAGGAAGTTGGAACTCGGACGCTATCTTTCGTCGATTGACTGGTCCCCAGTTAATGGAGATGACTGCAAGGCTAGGTTAAGCATGTTCGTTGACATAATCCAGATTGGTATGGATCACATTATGCCGATTAAGCACTTCAAGACACATGTTAATGATGCACCATGGATCACCGCAGAGTTTAAAAACCTTATCAAGTTGCGTCAGCAAGCGTTCAACAAGGGAGATAAGGACGCCTTCAGCTGCTAGTGCAACATCGTCAACCGCGAGCAGAAATCTCTTCGCAGCAAGTACTTTGCCAGCAAAGTTGACCATCTCAAGTCCACCAAGCCCTCTCAGTGGTGGAATGCTGTCAAACAGGTCGCAGGAATGGTCCCCTGCTCCAGATCAGCGTCTTTTCTTTCCAGCTTACATTTGGATGGCGATTTGAGCGAACTTGAAATAGCCAACAAAATTAACTCAGCCTTTCTTGCTCCAATGGAAAACTTTCAGCCATTAATGCCAATCGCAGCCCACGAGGATGACCCCTATGTGTTGTCTGTATCCAAGTCTGTGGTCTTGGCTGCTTTAAGGTAATTAACCCAGCGTAAAGCAGCCGGACCTGACTGTGTTCCTAATTGGCTACTGCGAGAGTATGCAGAGGTTCTTGTTGAACCCGTTACGGCTATACTCAACTCCAGCTATAAAGAGCAAAAGCTGCCCTCACCGTGGAAGCTAGCTGACGCTGTACCGCTACCCAAACAGAAGCCTGTTGAAGACCTGAGTAAGCATCCGCGCCCCATTCCCCTGACCCCCACCATCTCGAAACTCGCGGAAGACTTTGTTGTAGCCACTCATGTTGGTCCCACGGTACTCAAGAAGATCGACTATGATCAGTATGGCAGCATCCCTGATCTCAATGTTTCACCACTGGTCACAGGCTACAGACGGGACAGGGGCAGCCGTCAGGGTCATGCTATTTGACTATCGAAAGGCAATTGATCTCATTGATCATACGGTCCTCGTTGCCAAGATCAATGGTCTTGACATGCAACGCAGCATCAAAACCTGGGTGACCGATTTCCTGATAAACCGGCACAGGGAACCAAACTCGGACCATGGCTCTTTCTGCCTCATGATAAACGATCTCAAAGTTGACGCCCTAACGTGGAAGTACGCGTTGTAACTGCGGTGGACACCTGGTCCCAATCCCAGCCTGTGCAACTCAACGCTGACAAGTGCAAAGAGTTAATAATAATATTGACTTTAAGGAAAATCCTCATAACTTTTCTCCATTTGTAGTGGATAGCAAAGCCCTTCCCGTCATTGACTGCGCCAAAATCCTAGGTGTTACCATATCTAGTGACCTCAAATGGAACAATCACGTCGTAGATTGCATTAAGAAGGCAAACAAGTGGATATATTTCATTGTTCTCCTGAAAAGGGCTCGTGTACCTTGTAATGACATTGTTAATTTCTATTGTACAACAATCAGATCTGTTCTAGAATATTGCGCTCCCCTCTTCCATCACGCGCTTCCCGCTTATCTCAGTGAGGATATGGAGAGAATACAGAAAAGAGTTCTTTCCATAATTCTCCCAGATATGTCATATCAGGACTGCTTGGACAGACTAGGCCTGCTAAGACTAAAAGAGAGACGCAATGAACTATGTAAACGACTCTTTGATTCAATCGCCAACAACTCGGGGCATAAACTACACAACTTACTGCCTCCAAGAAATGAACAAAGCTACTGCCTGTGACAACAGAGAACATATAACCTACCACGCTCGCGCACAGACCGCTTTAGACAGTCCTTTGCGTATGCAATGTCAAAAGATGCCTTGCAACAAACAACGCGTAGTATATAGCTAGTAACTATACATATTTTAATTCCATTAGATACTTATATTTTTATATCATGTACATATGATTGTAAGTAGTTTTAACATTTACCTATTTATATATTTCTCTGTAAAATACGCAATTCAGTCTAATGACTGCGATGTATTTGTGAATAAACAGTCTATTCTACTCTATTCTATTCTATTCTATTCAGCTAATGCATGTTTCTTTCTAATACTTTAAAAAATTCATAATACAATTGCGAGGTTTCGAGTCCTTACCTGAAGAGAGTTGTTAAAACACAGCTGAGGCTATAGTCAAATGAGAAATCGCACATCTGTGCCACTTCTACATAAAACTAATATGTTTGTTGTTCAAAACACAGGATATTTATCCATTTGACTTTGCAAAGTCTTTGTATATTTTAGCCTTAAATTAACGCACAACACGTACAATCACACGCGAACCAAGGCGAAGTTCAAAGTTTAATTTAGCTATAACATCGCAGAGAACTTGATAAGCTAAAAAAGAATTTATGTGAAAAATCAAATCGTCATAGACATCACACCTTATTATGTTTAACTAAACGGCTTTAAAAGTAAATGTTCAGTAACAAAATTATTCTAAATCTACACGGAACTATTAGAAGTTCTAAGCTTAAGCTAAGAAAGCATTCAGACCGTTTCAACGACAGCTTACCTTTATGATAATATTGCAAGCACAATTTGTAATATTCTGACAAAGAATACCCATAACTGTAAGGTTCTTCTTTAGTTTCTTTTTCTGGAGTTCCGTTGACCTCAATGGATGTGTTTTGGTCTTCGGTAATTGTTAAATTGTGAGAATTCTCGGAAATTTCAGTACTGCGTTCGACGTCCGCCATATTGCCACGAGTACTAAGCCAAAACACAGAACTGCGCATGCACATAACACGCGCAAAAGCGGAACCGGAAATGTGGTACATAAGAGCAATAAGAATTTTCCTTGACAGTTTTTTGACAATTTTAATTTTTTAGTGTGAGATTAAAAGGCTGAATAATTTTCCCCGACGATTTTTCCTTGTTAAGTATATTTGCCCATGTAAACGGCTGACATAAGTTCTCTTGTCAACTTTCCTTGGTGACCACAACACATTTTTCTACACGCCCTGACATGAAAAATCACCTGACCGGCCCCACTCAAGATTATACCAAAGCTTGCTAGTGTTTGCATGAAACAGGTCTGAGAAGTTTTCTCCTCTTGTTTTGACCGTTTTTAGCTGCCCTTTCCGTTACTGGAAGCAAGTTCCTGTCGATAAGAAATTAGAGCTTTGTCAAGGCGACAGCAGACGAATGAAGAAGAGAACCAATCACCTATTAGATTAGAATTCGTCAATGAAAACTGGCGTTCTATCGAACTTTACCCGAACCAACTTTTTTAATCACAATTTTTAGCACAACCTTGAGTGAAATCTGGGTACGAGATTAACGCGAACATCTTTTTTTTTTAATTTTCTTGAGAAACGGTCAGGTAAAACTTGGAAAAAGAGCGAAACAAAACCCACATTATAACTGCTTCATTGAATGTGATCTCGTTCCTTATTTCGTTTTATATATTTTTAATGTTGTGACATGCCATTCCAAAAGCTTGTTTAAAAGTTGCCGAATAATGAATCCTTAAGGGAACTGGTGATAACAAGTTTTTTCGAAGAGGACCTACCTTGTCTGGGGTAAGGGGTTATTGAAAGACACCACCTATCTCATGAACATTATGGACAAAATTTTATTGGCTTTAAAATTTGAGTTGACACAGAAATATTCAGCTAGCAAGAGTCAGCATTGCTAGACAAACAAGAAAAGTGAGGTTTGAATCTGTCATTTTTTACTGCTGGATAGAGGGGTGGCTGTGCAATAAAGACACCATCTTTTGAGGTTGAGGAAGGAGGGGGGGGGGGGGGGGGGAGAGTGCCGGCAGAAACCACAATCTATTTTGTAATTTGGTGGGTCCTGTTTTGAGTATAGAAGTTATTACCACTTTCCTAATTTGAATATCTCAGGCGCGTTCACAGCATTTCAGACTACAACACCCGTTGCATAAACATCTATACCTACATATAAAATCTCTGTCTTGGCAAGTTTTAAGGTTATCGTGTATTCAAACTATAAAATACGGAGAGCGCTAAATTCCATCCAAAATTTCACTTTTATTTTCAGATTTTCGTGACTTTTTTCGCGGCTTATCAACTACCCGTAACTGCGGCATCAGATGTACAGCACGTGTTAAAAATGCGGTTGTAGACCTGTTTGTATTTTTAGCTGGTTCCGATACCATTCCTCCGATGAGATTAACGATCAAGTAATACGGGCAACATTTCTTGAAACTTGTCGCGCAACAATGTTGCATTGCAAGTTGAGATTGTTTGTTGCCCGTATAACCACCTTCGCGCGCAACAAATTTTCATGCGACGGAAAGGAGACGCTGTTCAGCTTCTTGTTGCAACATGAAAATTTGTTGCGCACGTAGGTGGTAATGCGCACATATGCGGACAACAAACAATCGCAACTTGCGAATTTACAGAATTTATGTTCATTTAAAGTGTGTTTTAGTTTCAGTGCCGGTCTCCCAACAGAAGCTAGAAGAAGGCTTCCTTCTTCCTCTCACACACTGCCGGATGACGTTCATGTTCAGTCCGCCTTGTAAGTTTTGAACCGAGGAGACTTGTAAAGAAAAAACTTGTTCTCACAAAAAAATTAAACTTGGGGAACTTGCTGTCACGGTCCACACAAGGAAGTTTTTTTGTAAACTTGCCAAAAAAAATCAGTACCGGCCTGTGTGGAACTCAGTCTAATGCGTGACATATTTTTAACGTCACGCTAGATTGTGCAACAGGGGGCATTAAAGGGCATATCTAACCCGGATAGTTCTGCTGCCAAGGAAGCTCAAGATGGGTGTATACAGGTGTTTGTTGTTCCTTCTAGCTTTGATTTTTGTCGTAAAGTCGAATTTAGTAGCATCTGAAAAGCCGGCTTGCGGTAGCAGGATCTTTTGTCAAGGAAACCTTCTGCGCACAGTACAGATGGCTCGCATTTTCAACGATTCCAAAACGTTCGTTGACATGCGAATGCAGAAAGACGAGGCGGATGTGTTGCAAGCTTACAAAGCTCTACCTTCCAGAGCCTCAAAAGAAGAAGTGATCAAGTTTGTTTTGGATAATTTTCATCGCGTAGGACACGATTTGGAGGAGTGGTCACCGCCAGATTGGAAAGAAAACCCAGACGTAATTGATCGCATAAAGGATCCAAATCTGAAGGATTTCGCGTCAAAGCTCAACGGACTGTGGAAGAAACTCGGAAGAAAGATCAGCGACGAAGCGCGCAAAAAACCAGAGCGATCTTCGCTAATTTTAGTCCCGAACCCGTTTATTGTACCCGGTGGAAGATTTCGGGAATTCTATTATTGGGACTCGTATTGGGTCGTAAATGGTTTGCTTGTTTGCGGCATGAAGGACACCGTCAAAGGGATGATTGACAACTTCATTGAACTGGTGAAAACCTATGGCTTTGTTCCAAACGGTGGACGAATTTACTACACGAATAGGAGCCAGCCGCCATTTCTGATCCCTATGGTTGACCTTTATCTGAATCACACTGGTGATGTGGACTATGTCAAGTCGATCCTAGATACCCTGGAAAAAGAATATAGCTTCTGGAGAAAAGATCGCACTGTTGAAGTCGAGACCTCCTCGGGCCGGAAGTACAACCTGTCGGTTTACGCTGCTAATATGGATACCCCACGACCTGAATCTTACTATGAAGACGTACATACAGCTCAAGATGTTCCAAACGATACCAAACCTGCTCTGTACCAAGACATAGCATCCGCGGCCGAGAGTGGCTGGGATTTCTCTACTCGCTGGCTCAACCGCACAGTACCGGGGAGGGGGTCCCTAAGTAGCATGAGAACACGTCAAATTGTCCCCACGGATTTGAACAGTGTTCTCTATTACTGTGAAAAGCTACTAGAGAAGTTCTTTCGCCTCGCTGGAGACACACAAAAGGCAAACACATACAAAGAGCATTCAGAGGCTCGCCGAGATGCCATTGAAGCAGTGCTATGGGAGGAGAGCAGAGGTTTATGGCTTGACTATGATCGCCAGTTGAAGAAGAAGAGGGCGTATTTTTACGCCTCCACCGTGGTTCCACTTTGGGCAGGTGCTCACCAGGGGGATGTAAATCGAGAGATACAAGTGCTCCGCACGCTCCGGCGACTAAAAGTTCTAGATTTTCCCGGGGGGTTTCCGACTTCTCTATCCCCCTCGGGTCAACAGTGGGATTTCCCAAACGCCTGGCCCCCTCTTCAGCATATGCTAATTGCCGGCTTTGCTCAGTCCAGAAGTAAAGAGTTAAGGCAGGAAGCCTTGAAATTCGCCCAGAAGTGGATCACTACAAATTACAAGGCGTGGAGATCGACAGGACATATGTTTGAGAAGTTCAATGTGAGCGTACAGGGTGCCCCTGGGGGAGGGGGAGAGTATGTGATTCAGGTCGGCTTTGGCTGGACCAATGGGGTGGTACTGGACATCCTGCAGCGCTACCCTGAGAAGTTAGAAAGCGGAGAAGAGCCAACCACACAAGGTACCGTCAATCGTATGGTCAAAGGTGAAGGATGTCTCCCAGCGGTGACCTTCACGACCTTGCTTTTAAGAATACTCTCCAGCTTTTTTTGTTCTTAGTCTTAGACATACGCAGACAAAGGAACAAAGAAAGGAATTTTACGCAATTAGAGATTAGAACCAATCTTCTTTCTCGTTATAAGTAGTGATCAAGTATTAGCCACTCTATAGAAACTCATTTTACTGAATTGAGGACTTATTGTACTCAGATTCTCTTAGGCTCTCAGCATCCGTTATTTTTCTTCGCAAGCGTCACTACAAATTAAAGAAAAGTAACGACTATTTGATCGTACTCTAAGGCCCTGTCCACAATAACGCGTTTTTGTTTGAAAACGCATACTTTTTGATATGTTTTGGACTATCGACCACACTACAATGATCGAAAACGCTGATGAAAGCGGAGCCTTGCGAAAACGGTTTCAAAAGTGGAGACTTAAAAACGCTTCATTTTTATTACGGAGACTTTTGAAAACGGTGACGTAAACAGCGTCATAGGCATTGGTTCCAGTCCAAATCCGAATATCTACACATGCCGCGCTACCCTAGGTCACAATCGTTTTAATCGTTTTCGAGCGTTTTGGTGTAGACTGGTGAAAACGATACCAAAACGCTGGTGTGGATGAAAATATTTCAAGTATATTTTCGGCGAGATAAACTCGGAGACTCTTGAAATTGCATTAGTCTGCAAGGGCTGTAAGCTCCTCTATAGTAAGGATCTAATCTCGTATCCAGATCTCCCACGGTCAACATCTAGTGGGATCTGGGCACGAGATTAGTAAGGTTCAGTCTCCTTTACAACCCGTTTGCTTTGTTGAGCAATAAGCAAACACGCATGTTAAGTTAGCGTTTATTGTAGGCTCAATTTCCATTGCTCTCTCAGGTCCGAAGAGCGAGCTCATTTCCGCAGATATTGGTTAGAAATCAAGCCGACTGAACCGTTTCGTTACTTCTCTCAAAAGGGAGGCCATCGGCACTAGTTTATTCATGTAGCCTTGTTTGCAGGAAGTTTCTTTGAACCAAAGAGGAAAAGGAATACTGACGGTTACTGAAACTAGAGTGGGAAACTAGTGAATAAGAGAAAACTGAAGGGGAGGGGGTCGGGAAGTGAAGCGTATCGTTTCCTTCAACTGATCACCCCCCCCCCCCTTCCTTCCCCCTGCCCCACCCCTCGCTTCGTATAAAGATATATTAAGAAGGTAGATTGTACCAACGTGTTTTTAAAAGCTTAAATTCATAGATGTAACTAGTTTGTTTTTAGGTATTACAGAGGTTAAGAGTATGAAATATGACAATATGAAACTAATACAAAAGTTTTTGTAGCAACTAAAGGCATTATACAAGATGAACAAAATGATTCAATAGTTTTACTTTTATTATTTACACCCCAAATTCCCCCCACAATAAAGTCAAATTTCCACGCTTCGATTCACCAGCCAGAGTATAGAGTAAACAATCGTGTGGAGGAATCCACCATGCGGGAAAAGATGGTAACTGGTACATTTACCCATAACGTTTAGCGTACGATAGCCCTAAGAACGCACAGAAAAGTTCTAAAGACTTCAAACCTAGCATACACGATGATGTTAGCACGGGCACGAATTTCGTAAAAAAAGAAAATATAGCTTTGCATTTGAGTCATTTGCCTATCGCTAGGTTTGCAAGGTATTGTGGAAAATGCACAGCCATCATCTTTTTCCCGCCCGATGGATTGAGCTGATCTTCATCCTCGCGATGCAACTTGCTCATGTCTGCCATGCAAAAGTGAAACCTCTCAGCCGTTGTTTTAAGTCCATGGAAAAAGTACATTTCTTTGTTCTGCGATTTCTTCCTTCATTGCGGAGCAAACGTCTTTACCTGGATTCTACGTGAAGCGCGTGGCAAGACTACCTTGCGTTACACAACATTATACACCAGCCTCGCGTAACGCAATCTCCCTTGTTCCCTTTGTAGTTTAACCAAAGTAGGATTGGGAATCTTTCTTGCTAAGTCTGAAAAAATCTCTCCACTGCATCAGCCGCAGGATTAAAGACTGTATCTTTGAAGTGCACTCCATCTAGAGTCCCTCCGGGGTATGAGCTGGACACTGGGTACACATCCAGTACTATGAATCCGGCCTTGCACATTGCCCAGTTAGCGTAAGCGTTAAAAAGCTGCACGCGCTGTAAAAATAAACCGCAAGTAAGCTAAAGAACAAACTTAAAGGAGCTTCAGTGAGGGATAACAAGAGTACAAACTATCACTAGCTCTCAACAACCACTCTCCTCAACCTCTAATCCCTTCTCTGTAGCTCTCTTCCCCTCTCGTAAGGTCTCGTCACCTCTCGTAAACTCTTGTCACCCCTTGTCAACTCGCGCCCACCCTCATAGATTGTCGTCAGTTCTCGTCAACTCTCGTCCACGTTCGTCAATTCTCGTCACTATTCGTTACCTTTCGTCAGCTCTTGGCAGCTCTCGTCACCCCCTTGTCAACACTCGTCCACTCTCACAATCTCATCATCTCTCCTCCACTATCACGACCCAACTCCTATCAATTGTCATCGCCTGATTAGTCCCCAGTCCTCTCTCCTACCACGAGTGGCGAGTAACAAGCAATAAAAAACGTCCTACGATTCAAGAAGAAGAAAACAACTGGGAACTAGTCAGCGTCATCAACCCTGAACTATCGTTAGCTCTCCCTAAATCTCCTCATTTTTTGACGTTTTGAGGAGAGAATAATAGTTCTAGATGTAAAAGCATGAGTTCGCAGACCTGTTCAGTGTGAAATCGCCTGAAGCAGCCGCTGTAGAGCTCCCTCTGATCGTGTATTGCAGTGGTGCTTTTCCAAATGACAGTACCACGGTAATACCTCTTTAGCACAGTAATGAACCCATTAATAATCTTCTGGTAATTGTAAAAACTCGCGCTCTTCAACAGGTGTACCCCAGCATTCAGAATAAGCGCACTGTCTTGGTCCATGTCAGAGCGTGTTACCACGCCTCGTAGTTCGTAAAGGATCCTGGGAATGTTAATGGGCTTCCTCCCAAACATCAAGTTCATCTCGTCCTTAGCGGATTGCATAAGTACATACACCCACAGCATTGTGTGGTAACAGACCCGAAACACTTGCCAACAAAGGGGTCGCTTCAAAATGGACTGGAAGAAATACCGGTTGAGAGAGTCGCCGTAAACCCAAAGCACTCCACGTCCCTGTATATGTCCAGATCTCCCGAGGCTTATAGGAACACCTGGGCGAGGAAAATGATAGTTGGACGTTATTTGAACCTGACGCCGCCAGTGGTCTACATCGCATCAGAATTGAGGCTTTTCTTTTCTTTTAATTTTTTAAGCTGCCCGTTTTACGAGATTCGCTCAGTTTCGTTGAACTTCATGCTTTTTGAGACATTTTGCCAATCATGCCTGTCAGTGCTACCTATTAGCCACGTGAGCGAGCTGGTCATGTTTGAGTCTTCATAAACGGACTTGAATTTTAAGTTTAAGTTTAATAATACTTTATCATGTAATATTACTGCAATCTGAAGTGGGGGGAGGGATTTGCATATTTGTCTGTGGGACATATTAGATATCTCGACTCCAGAAAATTGCACTGACTATCTGAACTATTGCGAGGCTGAAAGCTCTAGCGTACTATCTGCGGACTGAACACCGATTACACGGATTTGGCTTTAAAAAAGACAGCTCGTATGTTTATTCGCCATTTGTAAATATTAGCCCAATAGCAACCTTTTTTACTCCGACTGAATAGTGGGTAGACTAATGTAAGTCCGCAATGCGCACTCACAAAGCGAGTAAAGAAGAATCAGATACCTGTCTGATACGGCCGCCATTGCTCTCCTGCCCATGCGCCGTAGCCATCTACAAGCAGATTACACTTCTCCCGGCATGCTGTTTGGCTCACGGCTATGAAACCTTTCATCTCTGAAACAACAAAATTAAAACATTTGAAAAGTATATAGGACAATCTCGTGTCAATGAAATCGTTGGAAACTCAGCCTTGCGAGTAGAGTAGCGGAGGAAGGCTTAGCGAGAGCAAAGGGTTCTAATCTTCCCAGTTTTTCTTTTTTTTTTTTTTTTTTAATTTTAAGATAGTTGTAGCTCGCCTAGAGTTCGCTTGTTACTCGGTGGTTAAAACAAAGCATGGGCTTCTCACCCATTGGTCAGGTATACTTCACAAAACGTTATAATACTGTTTATCTTACCCTTAGTTAGCGCTGCCGATGACGTAGGAACAATAAAAGTGATTTTTCCACCACCCAGAGGTTCCTGCAAGAAATCACGAGTTCGGTTACCAAGGCTCCCATGAGGCTGAAATGAACCATGTCGGCAGCCTGGGGAGAGAGACAGCCTTCAATTGAGTTTGATAAACAGGTACCTCTGTGAATGATGTATTATTCAGTGAGTGACACAGGCATACTTGGAGTGCTCTTATCGGGATTCGAACCTAAGAATTTCCGATTACTACTTCGAATGCTCTACCACTGAGCTACAAGAGTTTCGTGGGAGCTAAGGCCATTAGACTAATCCACGGCGCGATTTTATTTACCTCGTATAAACCAGTCCAATGGAGGATCTTTGAAACCTTCGCATAAAGAGTAATCCAGAACTATCTCGGCCCAGTAAGGCCCAGATTCCTGTGGTAAAAACACCGCCTCGTACAATCCATTGTCTTTATCATACACGGTGGCAGCCATATTGGATGGTCCTCTTATGTCGACTCGCCAGGAATCACCTCCGATAGTCTTTTTCACGTTTTCCACCGAAACTGATTGAATATAAATTTTACTGAAGAAACCAGCTGGCCTAATGTCCATTTGTTTGACGTAGCTTCTAAGAGCCTGCGTTTGAAGTTTCTTGTCCGGTGGTATTGCGTTCCACGGGACGTGCTTCAAGCATTGACCAATCACGTTCTTCCAGTCGTATCTGCGCATGCGCGTTTGGCACCAGGTGAACTTAAAATCAGCAGCATTTTTCCGGTAGTTCATTTTCTCTTTTTCGAAGGATTTTTTAGCGTCAGATTGCAAAATCAAAGTTACAAGAATTATTACTGTGAGTAAAGTCATTGCAGAGGTCGTCAGACAAGGCAAGAAAATCTGACATTTCAAACGTCAAACGTCGCGTTTTTCCATGTTGTTGATGCAGGAGCAAAATTTATACTTCGCCTGTCTTTGGTGCGTTTCTGCAATACAAGAAAATAATTAAAATATTCATCAGTTACAAGTATCCTGCGAAGTTCAAGCAGAAGTCTGAGCATTGAAGCCACGAACCGGATAATATTGCTTACAGAGACTTGTCTACTAGCTAGACTGATCTCCATATCAGTAAGATAACGGGTTAGTTTTTTAAAGAAACTGTATGCTGAGTCGGCGGGGAGAAGAAACGAATGTTTGGTTTTATCAAAAGAGTTGATAACGTAATTTGGCAGCGGTAAAGAGATTCAAGAGCTGGCGTTTCCAGCGTTAGCCCTTCTTCAGAGCGAATCGAGGAAGAGCTAACGCTCGGAACGTCAGCTCTCGAATATCTTTACCGTGGCCAAACTACTTCATCATTTAAGCCAAATATTGATCTCCTTATCATGACCTTCGCGTCGTTGTTTCGATCGTGGTATTGTCATGTCGTTAACTGATGAAATGACGATACCGCCAGCTACACGTGTTAGCTACAGTATGCGCGGCCGGGGTCGTATCAATATGAAATGAGGCGAAAGATGAACTGATAAGAATCTCAGCTGCTTTGCCAGTGATCGATTAGCTGTTTGTGTATGCGTAATGTCTGCGCCAGAACGCGAACCACACCCACAAAATTATGAGCCCCCAAAACCGTGTCCGACAAATGGGTTTTGTACAACAACAAACTAGGTGAGGGTCCAAACTTTGCATCCAATTTTACCAAACACGAGGAGGTGCCGCTTACAGCGTTTTTTCTGCCACAACGTTGTTTGTTTCTGTTTACATGTTTACTAATACATATTAGGTTGAATTTGAAATTAAAAACGCATTAAAGTAAAACATACTTACAATTTAATGGTTCGACGCTATTTCTGCAAACTTCGAGGATTTAGATTTGATGCAATCACCTCTGCTGTGAGTAAAGGCGTGGAAGGATCAACAGAGTTCTTTTCATTGGCACCAGTTATTTATTTTTCATATGCTTTGTTGACTTGAACAATTAGCACACATGCAACTCTTGTCATTTTAACCGGTCAAGCTGTACGAACGCAGGTAGAATGTTCTGAGGTATATGAAAACTGAAATACCCTGTGGTCTTGCCTACTCGAGTTACTGCGATGCTGTCTTTCACACTGAACAACGGAGAAGGAGAGTTTGAAGAAGAGCGATTACAGAGAAGAGCAAACGTACTCGGTACATCCTCAGGCAACGGCACTTCCAAGTGACACAATAATGAAGAAACATGGATGGGAACTATCACACAAGAGAAGGGAATCTTGTTTTAACAAACTGGTGTCTGGTTGCATCAATACGCAGGCCCACTACTTACCTGTACATTGTAAGGTCGGCTGTTTTTTGTTTTAATATTTTGCACAACCAAAGTAATTTATCTTTACGCTTTCTTACTTGAGCTCTCTTGCTGGTGCAAGATGCAATACTTCTAATTCGACGAATAAACAACGATCCCCACGCTGGAGAAAACCTCTTAACTTACCAAACGTCCTTCTTGAAGACCAAGTCCTAATCCGAGTTTAAACCAACCTGCTGAAAATTCTTCTTGACAGCACACTGGTAAGTGGGTGGTAGGGTGTGGCGTAGGGAAAGGGGAGGGGGCCAGGGGGTCTAAATCTCCCTGTTCCTTCCCTGTCCTTGATGGCTACTGTCTGTCTGCTATTTTTATGGCGAGAAAGATTATAAACGTAGCGGCATTTTTTCGCTACTTGTCTCATTGCTCACCACTTTGGTAACCAGGAATAACTGGGCTGAATAGTGGAGATCATGATTGCACATTGAGTTGAGCTACAATCCTGGCCAAATGAGTTAGGGACACTTGGCTCTTTTTGAAAGTTTTTTCCACCAAACTTTGCCTCAGCAGAATCAATATCTTTGCTGTATGCCGCTCATTGATGTAATCCCCCCTCCTTCCCCCTATGAAATTTTGAGCATTAACACGCGTGTGGCGCCAAAAACCAAAATGGCGCAAAACTGTGGAAAGGGACTAAGGGAGCGCAGTCACAGCTGGAGCACCATTGAGAACCTGGCTGGAGATAGGCAGGGTTGGAGAGCCTATGTGACACACAGACTCAATGGGCAGTAAGTAAGTAAGTATTAACACATGTTGATGTCACGTGCATAGATTTTTCTTTGTTCATGTTTCAACATTGGGGGGATATCTGAGAGAAATTGTGTTTATTTAAATTCACACATTATCCCATAAAAAATGAATTACAATGTGTTTGCAAATGAAGAAAAGAAGAAGAAGAAGAAGAAAGAAAAGAATTTTTCTGGATATTTGGAGCTATTTTTCAGCTATTTTTCAGTATTTTTCGCAGAGATTAGTATTTGCAAGCCACCAGTTTAGTTGTGCTCCAAGTCGCTCGTTACACCAGCTGCAAAGTACTACTGTGGCTCGCGAGCATAAATGAGGGCTGGTTCTGTTGCACTTAATTATATTTGTAAACAATCAGTTTTCATCGCATCGCGCGCAACAAACGCACAGTCACATTTCGAATTTCCCGCGAGTTTGCATCTGAAACTATTGTGAAGGTCAATTATTTAGTGCCTTTGTTTCAACTAATCACACAAAAAAATGTTTCCAATTTTACATGTAAATCTAGACCATACAGAAAACAAAAAATTTGAAACTATATAATTGTAATCCTAAATGTTTCATTCATAAATTTTGTAATTAGACTTGAACAACAATCACTGAGATCCCTATAGCCTCCTCCCTCCAAGGTTGCCAGTCATTTGTCACCTTGAATGACGTCTGTTTCACTCGTTCCAACATAAAAGCGAGTAACTTGGAGAAAGTCTACCAACAGCTTTCCCGTCATCTATTTCAATCGGTCTCTCCACTTTGATTCCTCCAATCAGTCACGGAAACTTCGTTCACGTAATTCATAGAAAGTTTTAACGCAACTCGACCTTCTCGGGCTTTTTTTACCATGGACTTTGTCTGATGCTCAGTAATGCATGGTACGAGATTGTATTATCACGTGATAAAGTATCTTTCTAGGGCTTCCTCGGCTGGGTAGAATACAAAGTATGGAAAATGAATCCCGTCGATAGTTCCCTGTGCGTATGACGCACTGATGGGGTACACGTCTAGCACAGGAATACCAGCTTCGCACATTTTCCTCATCGCGTAAGCGTTGAACAATTTGATTCTCTACAAAAAAAAGTGTTAGTGTGCAATTATTATTCTTTTTCTTAATCTTGTGTAGGGCTATGGATGATTGTTATTTAACGGGCTTTAGCTCTTAAATAGGCTGGGTTACGTCTGCAATTTTCCATGATTTTGTGATCCAATCTGTACATCTTATTGGAAGTTGTACTCTGTCGTCATATCATCCGGCCGAGGCCCGTAAGCCAAGTGGCAAATATCAAAAGCGAACGCAAGTGCAAGACAAAGGGACCTTGGGTTTATGTTTGGGTTTGCAACCAAAGCCGCAATTAAGTGAATGAGTAAATCTTGTGTCATCTAAGAAAACGGTTTGAAATGCGCATTCTTGCATGACAATTCATGCGCTCTCGTTAGCTTTTGCGTGACGCGTAACCCTCGCTTCAGTTTGTGTTTACCCCACACGTCTCCACTAGACTCAGTTTAAACTGTACCTGTTCAGTATGAAAGCGTCTAGCACACCCTGTGTATAGCTCGGTTTGCTCCCCTAAAGAGGGCGTGGTCTTCCATACTACCCTTCCACGGTAATTGTCTTTTAAAAGTGGGATAAATCCTCTTATAATCTTTTGGTAGTTTCTAAAGCTTGTGCTCTTAAGGAGATGTACGCCGGCGTTCAAGACTATAGCGCTGTCTTGATCCATTAAAGGTTGCGTCACAATTCGCTTGAGCTCTTCCATTACTTGCGTGACGTTGATGTCTTTGCCACCCAGTCTACAAAACGAAAACAAGATACGGTATATAGACTTGAAATACGGATAAAACTGCCTTAAATGCTATTTCCCCTAAAGCTTATCATGGGGCGCATATATTTAATCTTTTTATATGTCTCAGGTGGCGTTCAAAACCTAAGACTAACTAACCGAGTCTTTTCAAACGAAAGACACTGAACAGTATTTTCTTGAGGGACTGTTCATTAAGTTGTACATTGTGGTTCTAGTTTTAAAGTCTGTGGATCAAAGCCTGATAAGATGATTGTCAATTCAAAAGAAAACCACTACGAAGTTGTCTCTAGAAGTACTCTTTAACTCACAATATGACCAGCTCCCAGTTGGCTTGATAGCTCAGTTCGTAGAGCACTGCACCGGCATCGCAGAGGTCATGGGTTCGAATCTCGTCATCAAGCCTGATATTTTTTTCAGGCTTTCTTTTCGCAACTGCTTAAGTTGCGTAGTAACTGCGAGGGTTTTTCTTCCTTTTGATCTTTCATCCGCAGTTCAAAATATATGTTTCATATATTTACATTCATAGAAGTACTGTTTGTGTGTAATTTCTTTTGAGGTGATGTAACTCAAAGCTTTGGCTTTAGCAACTTTGTTGATAAGGCAATTTGGCCGCCGTAAAAAGATTCGAGGGCCAACGTTTCGAGAGATAGCCCTTCTGAGGGGAACAAAGATTTTACTCTGATGAAGAACCAACGCTCAAAAAGTCAGCCAACGAATCTCTTCACGGTAGCCAATTTAACTTACAGACTATTCGCTTCCACTCTGGCCCCCACCACCGCAACCACAGTTTCGTTAGAGATTACCCCCGGCCTTAACTCTAAGAGTAAAGTCTAAGCAACAATCGTGGACGATAATCCTGCTGGTATACGTTGGATCAATTGTTGATCTGATCGGCTTAACAAATACAAATGATAAGAGAAGCAGAGACCGATACAACGTAGAATTACGTTTTAGAGTGTACCATATTTCGGCTGGCCAAAACAGAGAATTTGCATTGAGACAGTGACGGAACTACGTAAAACTAAACCTGAAGAAGGCTGGTTTGGCCAGCCGAAATATAGTACACTCTAAAACGTAATTCTACGTTGTATCGGTGTCTGCTTCTCTTATCATTCTTAACTCTAAGGTGGGCTTTCATTATCTCCCTACCTGAGGTCCATTTCATTTTCGTTTACTGAGCCTAATACATAGACCCACACAGCCGTATAATAACATGCCCTGAACACGTGACTGCATAGCCGCCTGCGTTGAAGAGATTCAAAGAACCGTCGATTATGCGAGTCACCATAAATCCACAAGATACCAGTCCCCTGTCGATGGCCTGACCGAGGAAAATTGTCACCACCTGAGAGAAAAACGTGAAATTCTAACAGTTAAACTTCCACCCGTAAAAGTATATAGTTCTCAGTAGCTTTTGATTCTTCGGGAGTCTTTGGATAAAATGTTGAATTGTTACCGCTCAAATTTACGTTGATGTAGTTTACTCGAAGTTTACTGTATTCCAAAAAAAAGTGATTCTACTGACTAGGTGATTCCAAATTTTCAGTCTGGACAAAAACCTTTAGTGTGATCATTCAAATGAAAGCTACTGAGCAGTACTTTCCAATGGTGTTGTTTATTACACTTTGCAACGTGGTTCCATCTTTGAGTCTGTGGATGAAATCCTTAAATGTGTCATTTCAACGCTAATGAGCAGTACTTTAAACGCTTACCTCGTTTGTACGGAAGCCAGTTGTTATTTTTCCACCGACCAAGGCCGTCCCAAACAAGACTGCACCCTTCGTTACACCACTGTGCGCTTGCGTTGGACAGGAAATCAAGATCTGTGCAAACACAAAAGCAACAACATTGCTTATAATGGACAAAGTTAAGTCTGGCTTAAAATCTGTTAGCAGGACGTTACAATTAAGGCAATATAATATAAGATACCACGAGTCTCCTTGTAACTCAGTGATCAGAGCATCTGGCCAAGGGGGGGGAAAGGGGGGGGGGGGGTAGGAGTCAGGTATATTAGCTAGTGACGGGGAATTATTAGGTTTTCTTAACTTTACTTAATCTTAGTTGAATAGATTTTACTTTACATTTTTTGTTAGTCTCCCCAATTAGTTGGGGACTTTTTTAGGGGGTGAAGATTTTCTGGTGAACTTTTTCGTGAGTGGAAAGATTTTAGCACAGATTTTCTTTAGGGCTTCTTTGGGAGAAGTTTGAATTGTTTGGGCTACGTTCTAGAATGTTGTACAGCTTTAACCTAATAGGACTTTTTTATGGTCTGGCAATTTGACCTCATTCACACCTCCCCGTCAACCTCGTTTCCAGCGCTTTCCCTTGTGAAATGATGGTCACTTACACTGGGATTCCTGTGGTACGGCTGGTGGGACATGTACCGTGAAGTATGCGCCATAAAATAGAGGCTTGTCAATGTAGTCATCTGGAAGTGTGAGAGTCCCTGGTATCTGGAAAGATCCATGGCGACAGCCTAGAAAATAAACCAAATAAATACTGAACCAAAAGTTTTCAGGATTGTTCAAAGAGAACATTTTCGTAGAAGCCGAACTGTCTTATATAACGACCACAATTCGTCGAATACCCAACATCGTTCCCAGGCTTTTCCCTTGTAAAAACGGCAGAAAAAGTCCTGGGAACGAGGTGGTCGAGTACTATCGTGCTAACTGGCACGGGGAACGTATTAATAGCGTTTGCAGTAGGAACGTACATGTATTAATGAGAATAAAGAAATCTCACCTTTCCTAAACCAATCATCGGGCGGATTTTTTAGCCCATGGCATAACGTGTAATCCAACACAACTTCAAGCGAATAGTTCCCAGGCTCCAAGGGAAGAAACACGGCCTGATAAGTGCCGTTCTCCAGATCATACACAGAAGCCGTAAGATTGGATGGTCCTTTTACCCTCACACGCCAAGTGTCGCCTCCGAAGGTCTTGGTATGATTCAGAATTGTCACAGTCTGTATATAAACCTTACTGAAATGTCCCGCTGGCTTGATTTCTGCCCCTGAGATGTAACTTAGATTTGGG